>NW_027468718.1:11251484-11478984 GCF_046254945.1 Alosa pseudoharengus | reverse complement strand
CGAGACTATGTTGACTATGCTCAACGAGACTATGCTCATATTGACAGATATAAGCGAACGTCCCGGTGGACTTTTTTCTTCCAAGTTTTAGATCTGAATGGTGTTGTTTGGATACTAAGTTGTTCGTTTTAAACTGAACTAAAAGTACAAAGCAACAAGGCGATTGCCACAAACTTCTACCTCTGCTTGCCTAATCTGAATTCACCTCAGCCCGGTCGGAAGATACTTTCGCTTTAGGTTAAACATAGCTATCACTTGTTTGATTCGCGAGGACAATTTGTAAGGTGTTGTTTGATTTGGAGTTGGATTGTTTGGATACTAGGCCTACAAACAAGTAGACATGCTTTTTAATCGCGTAGACTGCAACTACCAAGTTGAAATCAAAGTAGCCTACTGTAACCTACATCGATTCCCCTCTCACAGAAGCAGTCTATACATACGCACTTCAAACAAACAAACAAGTGTTTCACAGGGAGCCTACACCGGGCGCATAGCCTAACTGAAGTGCTACGTGCAAAAACAGAAGACGGGTCTTACGGATTTTATCAGCCGGCCAATGGCGAGTAAGCCTATTTTTTTTATCCGCCAAAACATATTTTTATGTTTATTTATGTTTATTTATGTCTATTTTAATGGTCTAAAACGGAAGTGTCTTTGCGCAAAACGCAATTCACTTTGTGGGCGGATCTCGGGCGCTGATGCTATTTTACCGGCGGGATATTTGACTGTTGCGCCCGACGCAAATCTAAAATGGGGTTGTCTGAAGTAGCTACATTAATCATGGGTGTGGTTTGGGCGTAACATGCAATAAACCAATCAGAGCGTCATCTCACATTCCCTTTAACAACAGGCACGCTTGTTCCATAGCTGATTGCTATTATCAGGGGCGTAGCACCAAATTCTGGGCCCTATGCACAAGTGGTGGCCATGCCCCCCCCCCCCCCCCCCCCCCCCCCAACCAACCAACCAACCACCGGCTGTAAGCATGAAGCATGAGGTTCACAACTAACTACTATCTAATCACACATTGAATTAATAATCTAACAACTCTTTTATGTACTGTATAACAGAAAATAATCTTATTACCCAAGACTTCACTGAATTGCTGTTTTATTTGAAGAATGTTTAAAAGCTAGAACATGAAATGAATGAAAACACTTTTGACTGAGAGAACAACTGGGTCATTCCGTGTCAAATCACCCAGTGGCTGGCAGGTCACCCTCTCCCAAAAAATCTGAAAAAAATCACAGGTGTTTGTAGACCAAACATATGCATAAATCTTAAATAGTATATCTGTATCACTAATGGTTCCAAAACTACAGCCCTTTGAAGTTTCAAGTCATTTTAAGCATCGTGGTGAACAATCTTTTTGTTCAACTTCCAACATTATTGGCTCTTTTGGTATTTCACACACATTAGTGAAACTATGTGAATAGAAGTACATTTTCCTGTTGAATTAAACAATCCAATCAAATCAGGTGTATCTTGTGTAATTTCCCCTCTGCAAAGCTCTGAAAATGGCTATAAATTCATTATGTGAAAAAACATCACCACCTTTGAGGGCTTGTCATTCAAAAAGTATGTGACACAAATTCATCAGATTTTTTCCCCACTCATGTATGGATTATAAGGTCATGTCCATGCATTAACTTTGGTTGTTAACATTATCATATTGTCAGAGCATTTTTATTAAATTGGGCTTGATTTTCAAAAAGCCTGTTTTCATCTTCTCATTTCACCACGTGGACAGTTTACAGGATTTTTTTTAATTTTACCATATATCATTCTGTATGTGAGGATCATCTGCCCAAAATTTGGGCTTGTTGCTGAGTTTCTTCATTGAGATAAGATTTTTTACAAATATTGTCTATAAATCCACTGAATTTGTACTTTATCTGCAGTACCACTTTGCACCACATGTGGTGCTCTTTTAATACAATGGAAGTCAATGGAAGAGTAAGAGAGTCACTTGTTTGCTGCACATATCCAATCTAAACACACAGTTTATGGTTCATATGGTTCAAGTAAAAAGGGGGTTCTAAAATTCACTGCATTGTCAGATGCAGAAAAATCAATACTAAAGATTTATCATCTTTTTACAAATGCCTCTTGGATCCATGAGTCCTCAAACCTTGTTATGAATACTTGTGATGGAAACACACATGGTCATCTTCATCAAGTGAAATACCTTCATGAACTGAATTTTAGAAACCCATTGTTTGATTGTTTGTTATAAGCACTGATCTCCATCTTGATGCTCTTTGTCTATGTATCACAGAGGACTGCATCCCAAGCATATGACGATGAATATAGACTTTGCCTAACCAGCTGGCTAAAAAATATTAAAGTGCTCACATAGGCACTGATAGGTTGAAGCTGGTGTAGAAAACTCATTACAAAGATGGTAATTATGCTAAATCCTCTTGCTAGGATGACCAGTCAGTCTTATGTGTATATAATTTACTTGATCAGTTTATTTTCTCTAAATAAGATTTATGTATGAGTAGTATGTTGTTCATGTTGCAGTAATTATTTGGACCAATTCAACTATGAACCATAAACTGTGTGTTTAGATTGGATATGTGCAGCAAACAAGTGACTCTCTTACTCTTCCATTGACTTCCATTGTATTAAAAGAGCACCACATGTGGTGCAAAGTGGTACTGCAGATCCAGTACAAATTCAGTGGATTTATAGACAATATTTTAAAAAAATCTTATCTCAATGAAGAAACTCAGCAACAAGCCCAAATGTTGGGCAGATGATCCTCACATACAGAATGATATATGGTAAAATTAAAAAAAATCCTGTTAACTGTCCACGTGGTGAAATGAGAAGATGAAAACAGGCTTTTTGAAAATCAAGCCCAATTTTAAAAAAATGCTCTGAAAATATGAAAATGATAACAACCAAAGTTAATGCATGGACAGGACCTTATAATACATATATGTGTAGGAAAAAAATCTGATGAATTTGTGTCACATACTTTTTGAATGAGAAGCCCTCAAAGGTGATGATGTCTTTTCACATTATGAATTTATAGCCATTTTCAGAGCTTTGCAGAGGGGAAAGTATACAAGATACGTCTGATCCGATTGGATTTTTTAAAAATGTACTTCTATTCACATAGTTTCACTAATGTGTGTGAAATACCAAAAGAACCAATAATGCTGGAAGTTGAACAAAAAGGATTGTTCACCACAATTCTTAAAATGACTTGAAGTTTCAAAGGGCTGTAGTTTTGCAACGATTCGTTATACAGATATACTATTTAAGATCTATGCATGGATTTGGTCTACAAACACCTGTGATTTTTTTCAGATTTTTTCGGAGGGGGTCACCTGCCAAATTGCGCTGAAATTGGGTGATTTCACACGGAATGACCCAACTATCTATACATATTGAACACTATCCTATATCCTGACTCATTGTTGATCTCAGGTAGTTTTTAACGAGTTTCAGCTTACTGAAAGCCCGCTCACCACTAGCAACTGTTACAGGTAAGGTACAGAAAATCCTCAGTGCAATGCATATTTCTCTAAAGATGCTCTGTAGCTGTAGCTTATAGATGGCATTGAGAAGCTGAAGAGGAGACAGGTTATGAGCAAATGTGGCATTATATACTGTGTTTAGGAGCAGCATCTCATTCTCAAACTCAACTGTGAGATCTTTTGGTATGCTCTTGTCAAAGCCCGACATGTTGCCTTTACCTGTTCTTCTGACATATCCTTCAACCTCAGAAGAGGTGCAAAAGATTCACATATGGTGGCTGTAGTCTGGAACCTTGCACTGAGATCACTGATGATGCTATCAATTGCAACAAAAAACACATCGTTTCTGAATGCCTTCTCTGCACTACACTCACTCTCATCCTCTTCACTCCTCCTCTCGTCAGGCATTAATTTCCTCTTCCGTTTACGCTTCCCCTCCCTTCTAAACTGAGCAGGGATCTCCATGGCTTGGGCTACTAAGGAGGCTTCAGAGAGAAGGGAGTCCCATTTATCACGAATAGCCTGTATTTCCTCCTGTAGATCCTTGATGTTTGCAGCCTCACTATCCAAAGAAATATCCCCTGTCTGAAGGATTAGACTTCTATTTTCAATACACTGTAGCACCTTTACCCACACAGTAAGGAGAACTACTGCATCAAAGGTCTTGAAATAATCGTTTAGGCCATTTGCCTCAGACTTGGCTTCATTTGTAAGGTTGCATGTGTCTAATACACCTTCTAGTGCCACCAGAACAGACGGTAAATGATGGGCCACAGGTCGCACAGCAGCAATCCGTGCACTCCATCGAGTGTCAGATAGACGATGAAGAGAGCATCCCGTTTCTTTCTTCAAGATTGCCCATCGCTCTGGACTAGCACTGAAGAAATTATAGAGGCGATTAACATTACCGAAAAATGTTGCAACCTCCTGACATGATTCAGCTGCATGTACACCCACCAAATTAAGGGAGTGAGATGCACAGGGGGAGTATATCGCAAACGGATTTGCTTTTAGAATCTGGGCTTGCACGCCTTTCAGTTTCCCTGACATATTGGCTCCATTATCATAACCTTGTCCTCTGCAGTCCTCTAATGGTATGCCCCTGTCTTGCAGTACTGCTTGAATCATTTCAGAGATGTCCTTGCCTGTCTTTTTGTAAAAGTTTTTAAATTGACAGAATCTCTCAGTTATCTTCCAAACACTGCTTTCAACATCTTGATGAACATATCTTAATAACAGTACATTTTGTTCAGTGTGAGAAATATCTGGTGTTGAGTCACATATCACAGAGTAATAGATTGCAGTTTCTCTTTCTGCCAGGATGGTGTTCAGCACTCTTTTGCCACAGATATCAATGAACTCATTCTGTGTCTCAGGACTCAGATAGTGTGTAAACCTTGACCCCTCTTTCTTTTGCCTTAATTTCTCCAAATGCTCTTCTAAAACTGAATCATAATGTGCCAGCAGCTCTAAAGTGCCAAGAAAGTTTCCATTGTGTACATCATCTAGATTTGAAGTTTTGCCTCTAAATGCAAGGTTTCTTGATGCTAAATGAAGGGTAACATCCAAGAGCCTCTCAAGAATCATTCTGTGTTTTTCAATTTCTGTCTGTATTTGTTTTTGAATGTGACCATCAACTCCTGTTCCAGACAGTAATGAATGCTGAAGGCTTTTCCATTTCAAATAACATTCCTTGTGAGGCATGTTTGTTTCATGTTCTGGTAATTTTTTGTACATTTTTTGCCATTTCATGTGTGCTAATTTAACACCATCATTACTGTTGAGAGCACTTTTAGATGGCTTTTTCAGCTCGTGAGAAAACAAACGGCATGGGATACAATACAGAGCCTCTGCACTTTGACAATAGATTAGCCTGACTTTAGCTGACTTTGCAAATTGAAGGTAGTTAGGAAATGGTTTCCCTGTCTTTTGCTGTGATTTTATTTGTTTTTTCTTTGCTCGCCAATCTGCGTACTATTGTGTCTCTCTCTTCATTCGTCAACTTCTCTGGCCATAGTGCTGGATCCTCAGGCAATGGCATATACTCCTTAGCACTGCCCTGACTGCTTTCTGACCTCTCTTCATCTCTTTCACTTTTTTCAGAACCTTCTCTGCTTTCACTTCCTTCATCCTCTATCACATCTTCTCTATCTACCTGGACAGACCCCTCTACAAGCATATAAGCATATAGATATATTAGCAGGCAATTCCAATGTAGCCTTATGGATGTGACTGAACATGCTTAATATTTAAATATTCTGTGTAAAATTTCCTCAAATTTCATTTTTCATTTGCTTCATAAAAACATAACAACATTTTATTTTTCTGATGGTTGTGGCAAAAAAATGGTTTATTCTAATTAGACTAGACTACAGTGAAGTGTTGCTAAATATACATTGCAGTATAGCCTTTCGTGTGATTTAATTTTAAACTATAGGCTCACCTTGTCTCAAATCCACATCAGATGAGGTCTGCTGCTGCTGCATCACCCTCTGTGACAGTTTCTGAAACTGAGTGTGATGCGTTTCACAAGTTAGCTTTGCTACTAATTTGACAGCCTTTCCTCATGAACCTATATAACATTGAGCCTACTAAGTTAAGCTATTAGCTCATAATAATTTTCGAATTAGTAGGCTATTGAAATGTTGTGGTAGGCTATAAATCAGGCATCATGTTATTTCTAATTTTGTGTTAATGCTGTTTTAGCACTGATAATAGCGGATTTCACGTAGCCAAGTATAGCCTAAATTGAGTTATTGTTTAATTATGCATGGTTTACTTTTTATTAAATTTGTAGTCTATGCTTCAGGCTTTATTTAAATGTAGTCTATGCTTCAGGCTCTGGCAAGCTTGAAGGGGGCGGCAAGCGAAAGAGCTTGAGAGCGAGTGTTGGAGACCCATGGTGTAGCAAAACGACTTTCCTTTGCCGACAGTATTAATCCAACCAACAATATTGTATTGTATACCTGGAGAGGAGGAGTGCCACGGTGACATGCCGCAAAAAGTGCAGTCTGAGGGCGGCTGCTGAGAGGGAGCTGGGGACAGCCATGTGGTTGCTAGCACGCCCGCACTGGACCGCTAGCAACTGTGGTTCCATGGTGAGTGAGCTCCTGTGGCGTGCAACCCACATGTGTTGGTGGAACTGTTTTGACTCTGAACTGAGTGGCGGCTACGGCGTCGGCGTTATAGCCTGCAGCTAAAGTGGAGCATGGTTGCCGAGGACGGCAACGGCTCGCGAGGGGGCTGTGTAACGTCGGCGCCAAAGACCCGATGGCAGGGCTGTTATGAACAAAGAACACGCTGTGAGCATACAGTTCTTTACAATCGCTATTGAATCGTTATAGAATTGCTATTGGCTCGCTATTGGATTACTATTTAATACTTTTTGGACATTATTTTTGATCTTAAGTTGTGTCTTTTTCAACCATCATTTTTCAACCACTTACCAATCGTTTGTTGGATTACTGGAGTCCATGCTTTGTCTGCTACTACCAACCTGCTTGCCTGCCTATCTGCCTGCTACTACCAACCTCCTTACCTGCCTGCTGCCTGCCTTGCCCTGCTTACCTGCCCTGTTTACCTACCTGCTTGAATCCCATCTCATGAACCTGTATTAAGGTACAATTTAAGTTTCTCTTTTTGGATAGCTTGTCAAAGAAGCAAAGCAATACATCCCAGCTAAGAGTGGCCCGCCACTACAGTATACGTGTGTTTGACCTGCCTCGTGTGTGCTGTATTCGTTGTCTGTGTCCCTGCCCCAGTTCACTCAATAAAGCTGTGATGACATCCTGTGACTGGTCCTTTCAAGAATCGTCACGATAATAACATATTAAGAAGAGCTCTTATTTCATTGAGTTCAATCAAAACAATGTCTTCTAGTGCTGGTGGACTGATGGCCCTACTGGTAGGCATTATCCCGTCTTGTATTTGGGGATCGGCCTTTATTTGTCTGGCCATAAATCTGCCTTTCACTAACTTATAAAATACAAGTCTTACCCAACGTTTTTGTTCTAAGACATTTATTTCAAACATAATTTCAACACAAATATATTGGCTATTTCAGTTACCTTGGTGCATACATGTAAATCTCAGAGAGTAGGCTACCACACCCCAGAGTGATAGGCCTACTAGCGTTCTTACGCGTTCAGTGTGGGGTCCTAAGCAAGCTGAGAATTTAGCGGTGTTACGTCTGCCTGTCACACACGTGAGGAGTGTAGGAGCCAAAATCATTTATGTCTTCTCCCTCTAGTCATTTCCCTCTAGTGGCTGGGCCTTTAATCAATATAGGCAGGTGATGCTACCTGGAGGGCGTGGCCGGAGCAGGAAGCTACAGTCTTTTGACCGCAGAAGCCTGAGGAGAAGCTGCGCCATTGAATCATTCGCAAATCTTTGCAATCCTTATTTTGATTAACTTTAAGAACCTATGAACTTTATATTTTAATTTATTTGTAATAAACCCTCCTATATTTTTGGATATCAAAACACCTGTGGACGTGGATTATTCGCCTTTGGACAAGAAGGTCAGACATTAGCTCAGCCACCATAGTGGTCAATAGGACAACAAAAGAAACCACTACAAGGAGTTCTTTGAAGCTTGGGGTAAGGAGAATCGCAATGAATCCAGCAAAAAAACAAAAATGCATCACATCTTTTTTTCAGAAAGCAAACGTAGTAAGTTGACATACATTTTATACATGCCCAGCCAATGTGTAATGGAAAAGTAATTTACCCAAGGCAACTTTCTGTTTCTGTGTGTTGTGGACTGGTTAACTTGTTAAGCCAACATGTTCTAACGTCGCATCAATAAATGTTAACTGCAAACATGTCATAGTGGAGAGTTGATTTGGTTTATACCAGACAATTTAAGCAGGCCTAACTATTTGATCATGTATGTTTGGATCAAAGGCATGATGAACTTTTGTTCATTCATGGCTTCATAACATATCAACACCCCATGTTGCTTTTAGAGCATTCTACCATTGGCCCAAGTAGTGTAAATAAATCTAAAAAAAATAAATAAAAGTAGAATTACACATAGCAAGAAGCTGGTCTGAGGGCAGATCTGGCGTTGTGCTCATCTCACCGTTTTGACCATTTATATCAAAATATATTTTAGTGTGTAATGTAGTGTGTAGTGCAGTGTGTACTTCAATGAGTAGTGTAGTGTGTATGTTTAATGGTTTGAGATTCTGTTGTAAACAAAGGCAGCTTTAAGCTGCTAATAAGCCCTGGACAAATGTAACTGTATCATCTACCCCAGTAGCTTAGTCTATCATCTCCTCATTCCTAACATTGCTTATGTGTGTTTGGTTATTAGTAAACAGCTACTCACTGTACTGAACAGTCTCCTGCATCTTCTCCCAGACTCTGAACTTCAGGTTGCCCAGGTGCTTTGCCACATTGATCAGAGCTCCTGAAACCCTCTCTGGATCCTGCAGTGTGCACTGGGCTCTGGAATAACATTCAGGAGTCAGTGCTGCTGTGGGTTTGGGTTCAGAACTACAGAGAAGAGAGAGACAGGAGGCAGATCACTCACCTTTCCACTGTGCTCTTGTAGCTCTAGAAAATAAGAAAAGAGAAAGTAGGTTAAACATGATTGCTATAATAAGGTCTAAGGTCTTTTGCTACATCTTGGTCAATTTTGAATGTTCCTAAAGCACTGTTTTTATTTTTGCTACAGACAGACCAATTGACACAATACCGAAAAGATTCTAATCAAGCGCCTTGTGACAGTGACCCACACTGTCACTATATGTACAGTTAATTACTCCATCTCTGCAACCTTATTTCCCTTTGGGTATGTTGTGATGCACCTCTCAGGTCTTGTCTTTAATTGTAGTTTGTCTTAAGGGGTGCTGTTTGTACCCTCTCTCCTGTGTCTTCGGCTAGCCAGCAAGCCTTGACATAAGGGTGGGGGTGTGTGACAGTGACCCACACTGTCACTATATTTATAGTTAATTATGGCATGTTTTTTCATTGTAGGTGGTATGTTCCTTTGGCAGAGTGCACAGATTCTGTTAGTGTTGTCATTTTTCTGCCAGTGATAGTGTTATGATTTTAACTGCAGGTTCTTTGATTTAGTTTGTGTAGTTGCGCTGGAGGTGCAAGAAGGGGCGTGTGCCCCTGGGTACCCAAATTGGCTGATTAGCCTAATAGGAGTAGGCCTGTTTTTTCAATTAGGGGAGGTCACCTGATCACTTTAAATCCCTGGGGGGGGTTCCTCGGGATTGCAAATGTTGTGCGTACCTGACACTGCTGTGAGTGTTTAGGAAGATTGTAGGCCTACGGTTATTTATAGTCAAATGTGTGACTCCATGTTTCATTGTATTTTGTCTAGTCATTGTTTTTTTGTAATTAATATAGGTTCCATTTCACAGGTGTTTTCGGAGTATATCCACTGATTCAATAAACCTATTTTACACCAAAACCTGTCTGCTTCTCCTGGACCACATAGTTACATTATCACACGCCTCTGAGGAAACTCACCAAGGAAAGGAGTTAGACATCTAACACCCTTACAGTCAGATGTGCTATTGTTAAATTATCACTGGACTTAGATTTAGTGATCTAACACCCTTACAGACAGTGGATGATTTCTACCTGCAGGAATGTGATGTCATCAGCTCCCATCTCCTCTTCTATGGCTCTGATTGTGTCTGAAAGAGAGGAGATCTCTCTGCTCATCTTCTCAATCTTCTCCTTCATCATCTGACTCTTCTGCTCCTCTTCCTCCCTCAGTGCAGCTGTCCTGGCTGCCTCTTCATCTCGTAGAAACTGGTGAAGCTTCTCAAACTCCTCCTTGATCTGCTTTTCTGTGTTCTGGGTTTGAGTCTGAATAAGAATCATTCATTCAATTTAACTACAGGTATGAGCAGATGTTTCAGTTACGTTGAAATGTTCCTTAACTTTAAATGACTTACTGATAACGTAATTAGACAATTATGCTTCTTTATTACATGATGCTGCATGTCTCACCTTAACATGAGCTGCCGTTTGGTCACAGATGAGTTTGACTTCTTCAAAGGTCTTCAGTTTCTTCTGTAAGGGCTGCAGTTTGATCTTGAGCTCCTCCTGGAAACAGTGATCAACACTAATTTAGACTTGCCTACACCACACTACACTCTATAAACCAAGTTGCTTCATTTGTAAGGAGTCTAGGGTGAGGGTGGTGTGTGTGTGTGTGTGTGTGTGGGGGGGGGGGGGTATCTATGCAGATACTGCATATTGCATAGAATAGAGACATAGAGGCAACATGGAGGCTACTACAAAGTGTACTAAAAAAAACGTTGGGTCACAATTAAACCATCATCATCACTTTGTTGTTGGTAATGACTATGACTATAAGAGACATTGGGAGTGGAAGTGGTGATTTGGAGGGATTTGAGGGCTTCCTTAAGTTTGCTGCTGTATTCTCAGTGAGAGTCAGAGTGGGAGTGTTGAGCACAGAGGAACCAGCCCACAGGGGAAAAGCCAACACACAAAAGAGCAGACACCGCCATCTACTGTTATATTAAAGGAACTGCAGTACCTCCTGCCATGAATCATCCACACTGGATAGGCTCACTGTATTACTTTATGTCCAGGGTAAATATCAAGATTTGTTGTTGTTAATCTAGAGTACTACAGTACAGTATCATATAACAGAGTAAGATTCTTACCTTACGGTCAAGTGCTGCTTCATCTATTGGGCTGAAGTTGTGATTTTTATGTTTCTTTGAGTCTCGACACACCACACACACAGGCTGCTTATCCTCCAGACAGAAGAGCTTGAGTTTCTCACTGTGCAGACTGCAGAGCAACTCAGACCCTGCTGAAGCTCTTTGACTTCTCTCCTGTAAGTAGGTCTCACACAGGTTCCTTAACGCCATGTTAGGAGGATACATTGCTTTTGAGCACTTTCTCCTACAGTAGGGACATTCTCTGGATCCCTTTTTCTCCCAGAACTGCTGCAGACAGGTTTTACACACACTGTGAGTGCAGGTCAAAAAGACGGGATCCTTGTAGATGTCACAGCACACAGGACAGCAGAAATCCTCTTCCAGTTTAGAAGCCATTTTGTCTTCACACTAAACTCTCTCTCCTCTGAAAGCAATTTCACCAGCTTCACTTTCACTTTCAGCAGCAGCCTAAGAGTTTGAGTCTGTCTCTCAAGAGAATTGCACTCACCACAAGATTGTTCAGGCTCACAAGTTTCACTTTAACACAAACTGTTTTCCTCATTAGTCAAAACACTATTTCAAAATGTTTCTAACAAACGTATCCCACATGAGTCCACCTAGCAAAGAACAGAGAACCAACCCGTCACTCAACTTTACTTCCTGCTCTGGTGCCTGTCACACAGAGGGAGGGACTATTGTAAACAAGGATTCTGATTGGCCAGCCTTATTCTTGGCAGACCAGTTCCCCGATCACACCTACCTCAGACTCCATTGGAGTTCAGGTCAAAGTCCCAGTTGTGATCGTGAACTGTACCTGCCAGAGACACAGAGACTGCTGCACCCATCTTGTAAGAAGGAACACTACCGCAGGTCTTTCAGTCTATCTGCCATCAGGCTCTTTAACACCGCTGTCATGAAGCGCTGCACTGTTATTATTTAGGCTCTATAATACCACCATCATGAAGCGCTGCACTGTTATTATTTAGACTCTCTCTATACTATTCTATTATTTTCTACATTTTATTTTGTTATTAATTTGATTTAATAATTGTTTAATATATTTATTAAAGTTTTATCTTATCTTGTAATGTCAGTGTATGGAAAGTGAATATTACCGACTTGATTAAGCTTAATATGGGAATATGAAAATCCAGCACTGCATCAACCACATTTATTGGCACCCCTGGTAGAGATAAGTAAAATACAAAACAATCATCTCTTGGTGTTTATCTTAGTTTCACAATAAACCTAAGAGGAAAAGTCCAGTTTTGAAGGGAAGCAAATGTATTCTGAGAAGAAAAAGTAGAAATATAAATATTTGTTGATATAGCCTACTCCACAAAATATATAATACATTTCCTTTTTAAGACATTCCATCTGAGGGTGTTTTTGTTTGTGTGTGTTCACATATTTTGGGATGGGGGAACCAAATTGTGTGTGTGTGTGTGTGTGTGTGTGTGTGTGTGTGTGTGTGTGTGTGTGTGTGTGTGTGTGTGTGTGTGTGTGTGTGTGTGTGTGTGTGTGTGTGTGTGTGTGTGTGTGTGTGTGTGTGTGTGTGTGTGTGTGTGTGTGTGTGTGTGTGTGTGTGTGTGTGTGAGAGAGTGAGTGTCAAGTGACATATTATGGGATGGGGGACCATATGGGCGTCTGTGAGCTGCACACAGAGGCAGCTGAGGACCAGGAGGGGACGAGGGTGATGTGGGGACCTGGACACAACATGGGGCCTGATCAACCTGGACACAACATGGGCCTGATCAACCTGGACTCAACCTGGACACAACATGGGGCCTGATCAACCTGGACACAACATGGGCCTGATCAACCTGGACACAACATGGGGCCTGATCAACCTGGACACAACATGGGGCCTGATCAACTGATCAACCTGGACACAACATGGGGCCTGGACACAACATGGGGCCTGATCAACCTGGACACAACATGGGGCATGATCAACCATGGGGCCTGATCAACCTGGACACAACATGGGCATACCTGTCAACACTCCCGTTTTTCCCGGGTTTCTCCCGTATTTCAAGGTCATCTCCCAGCACCCTCCCGTTTTGTTATTTCTCCCGGAAAACTCCCGTAATTTGCATGGCCATCAAACTTCATTTTAAAATCATTGATCCATTCAGGTTGCCAGATTGTATATGAAATACACCCTACACATACACGATGACTTAGTTTCAATTTCAACCGTGTTGTCATAGGCTAAAACCTGGCAACCCAAAACCCAAATAAGGAAGCGGGTGCCGACTGCGCAGCCTGAGTCTCGTCGTAAGCAAGCGGGCTAGTTGAATGGCCTACTCCAGAACTAGCTGTTGTGAAATTGTTGGGAATTTAATTGATTAACACATCACATAAACTGTTATTGAGTGTTGTTGATACACTGAACTTGTGCCCTCGGAACCAAATCTGACAGCAAGCAGCTTTGGAGTTTTGGAAGGTGGATACATAACTGGCATGCGTAAGGTAATGGTAAGGTAAAAGCAACGACCGAAATGCAGTGTTGAAACACGTGTATGAAACGTATTAAATATGCAAACACAGATCCGGTATAAACACTGACCCCCCCCTCCGAAAAAAAAAATCCCGTTTTTGGAAAGCTAAATGTTGACAGGTATGAACAACATTTGACACATCAAATGTTGATCAACCTGGACACAACATGGGGCCTGATCAGCCTGGACACAACATGGGGCCTGATCAACCTGGACACAACATGGGGCCTGATCAACTGATGAATCTGGTGCCGTCATGAGTGTGCCGTCACTTGCCCCGCACATCAGCGTCGACATAAAGACCCACACCACCTCATGGTCTAATGGCTTAAATGTATCTTTACACCTACTTCCTTATTTTTGAAATTGGCATCCATCTTGTCCCGCCCCCTCTCCATGCCCTGTTCCTGCTGCTGCAGCTGATTGGCTCTTTTTCTCCCTCAAGTGGGCCTACTCAGCGGTGGCAAAGTGCTGTGTGGAGTTGTTCTGAAAACAATGGAATCTGATGCAGTCGGACATGGAAAGTCCAGTGCAGCACACTCACATCACAACAGCGCTCATGTGTGGAGGCCTTTACAGCCTCTCAGCACACTCACATCAGCACTCATGTGTGGAGGCCTTTACAGCGTCTCCAGTGCAGCACACTCACATCAGCACTCATGTGTGGAGGCCTTTACAGCCTCTCAGCACACTCACATCAGCACTCATGTGTGGAGGCCTTTACAGCCTCTCAGCACACTCACATCAGCACTCATGTGTGGAGGCCTTTACAGCCTCTCAGCACACTCACATCAGCACTCATGTGTGGAGGCCTTTACAGCCTCTCAGCACACTCACATCAGCACTCATGTGTGGAGGCCTTTACAGCGTCTGCAGTGCAGCACACTCACATCACATCAGCACTCATGTGTGGAGGCCTTTACAGCGTCTGCAGTGCAGCACACTCACATCACATCAGCTCTCATGTGTGGAGGCCTTTACAGTGCAGCACACTCACATCACATCAGCACTCATGTGTGGAGGCCTTTACAGTGCAGCACACTCACATCACATCAGCACTCATGTGTGGAGGCCTTTACAGTGCAGCACACTCACATCACATCAGCACTCATGTGTGGAGGCCTTTACAGTGCAGCACACTCACATCACATCAGCACTCATGTGTGGAGGCCTTTACAGCGTCTGCAGTGCACCGTTTGTCACTTTCTTTTACAAAGCAGGTGAAATTGATTCCCAACTGGACAGATTAATATCCCTGAAGTGTAATTGACTTGGTGTTATAATGTGATGATGAAGTCATGTGTTCCCTTTATTGTTTGAGCAGTGTAGGCTACATAGTGCACAAAAGGCCTCCAGTCCTCCTGTCAATGAAAGCAAATGCAGCTTAAGTCTTTCTAGCACAACATCATGCCCAGAATGTGTTGTGCCCAGAATGTATAATGACCAGAATGTATAATGCCCAGAATGTGTAATGCCCAGAATGTGTAATGCCGAGAATGTGTAATGCCCAGAATGTATAATGTCCAGAATGTGTAATGCTCAGAATGTGTAATGCATCCAAAGTACATCCTGCTGCTCTTAGTGCCAGTACTACTTTCCAACATGACACAGGTTCTCACGTCCTTCATGCCATAATGCTAATACGAATAGTCCTATAGGACTATTTAATATTAAATATTACTTCAAATTAGACCTTTAAGGTTCAGAACTCAAACATACCCAGTTCATTTTCCATATCCATGGCTACCTGGTTTAGGTTAATCTTTTTTAGGATGAACAACACAATATTGTTAGAATTGTTCAGGGTGTATGCTTGTACAATTAGGTCTAGAGTGTCGTCAGAATCACTTTTCTCCAGATTGCCCCTTGGGATTTTGCCCAAGTCATTTAAATGGTGCTTGAACTTCTTGAACTGGGCGACTGTGAGCTTTCCCAGAGATTGTCTCAGTATATTCAAGATTGACTCCATCATAGTCTGGTATTTAAAATGAATATGCCATTGTTACGTCAATGCATATGTCAATGGTTCGCATCATACAATTCAATAATATCAAGATTGGAGGGGGAGGGGGGCTCACTTGGAGGTTTTCTTTCCTATTTGTTCGTACAGCACTAACTGAGGAACCAACAAAAACATTATTTGCTTCACTTGACAGTAGATGAGATGACATTGGCATATTATAATATATTCTGTAAACAAAGGCACCCATGCATAACTTGTCTTAAAGGTACCAACCTTTGCGCAAACTAACCACATTGTCAGTAAGGAAACAATTAATATAAATACATAAATTGAAAACAATAAACAAGTTTGACGAAGCCTACTCACAATAATAGTTCATGGCAGACTCTTATAAACTGACCGAATAATATGTCAACAACTCCATTTTGCCAGTCTTTCTTGAAGGAGGATTAGCCAGGTGATGCAAATCACCTTTTATATCTTACAGCCCTAGTATGCTAAATTGAACTCGGAAGATCCATTTCCATTTAACCATAAAACGCCTACACTAAACATTGTCTCAAAAGGGTTTTACAATGCCCCAAATCGCTTTAAAAATGGGAATAAATCACCCTGACAGGTAATGACAAAAACATATTGACTCATAAATCTAGATGATGCAGTCAGGCATAACTATGTGCACCATCAACATACGTCATGTACAATGCACAACTAATTATCAAAGTAGGATTCCTAAGCTGTTATCATGATATTCACAGCACTTTGAAATTTAGTTTTTTTTTTTACATTTTCCCAGAAGTGTTGTGAGAATTGCTTTAAAAAAGCTTAAACTGTTTACCATGTTGTTAGTCGCTTTGGCCAAAAATGCCAAATGTCAGCCAAATGTAATGTCAAAACTGTACAAAGAGGGCATTAGACAACTGCACCCTTGAAAACCTCTAGAAACTTGTAGTTATTCATTACACATGCACAAACATTCGAAAACTTTTGTGTGACCTAACATGCAAATGGAAATTTCTACTCATCTGTGTATCTTTTCATTCATATCTTTTTGCTTTATCTCTATAATTACATATCCTATTTAGGATTAAACCCTAATTCAGTTTCTGCCTCCTGAGTCTTTCTGGTGGACTAAGTAGACATAAAGAACACTGTACCTGATCACCGTGATCCACACGTCTGAGTGTTCTGAATCCTGTAACAATGTGACAGACAATTGTGGAGAAGAGCAATAAAGCAACTGCGACCTCTCTCAGATTTGTACTCTCACATCTGACTTCATCAAGTGAATTCTTATGTTGTAGAAGTCCAGGTTTATATAAACAAAGGCACTTCCTCCACCCACTTCTCTTTTCACTTTGTCATGGTCAGAGCCTAAAAAGGTCATTCAAAGACAATTTAAAGGGTCATTCAAAACCATTCTTTGACATTTGAGATCCAGCCCTGGACTTCTCCCCTGACAAGCTGAAAGTCTATCTGCAGCAGGGTGACCCCTAAAGTCTTCAATTTCCAGTTATTTTTATTTTGATAGTGAGTGTCCATCTAGTGAACTACATCACTGAGTGTCCATCTAATGAACTACATCACTGAGTGTCCATAATGAACTACATCACTGAGTGTCCATCTAAAGAACTACATCACTGAGTGTCCATCTAACGAACTACATCACTGAGTGTCCATCTAGTGAACTACATCACTGAGTGTCCATCTAGTGAACTACATCACTGAGTGTCCATCTAATGAACTACATCCCTGATCACATCACAGATCCTATACGGCACACACTCTTTTGAACACACATTACTACACTTCATTCATCGATTCAATTCCATTATTATTCTGCTACAACTGTGTTGTGGGTGTGAAGACTCTCCTATTTTTACATTTCCTCTGATCACTGGGTGTGAAGATTCTCAACAACATTTGTTGCAAGAACATCATTTGTTTTGTGTTCTGAGTGGAAACGCTGTGGAAGTTGCCACCAGAAACATTCCCTCACCCTCTCAATCCTTTTGAAATATCATCCAAGGAGTTTATACATTTACAAACTCTGTATGACACTCTGTATGACAGAGCTTGTAAATGTCTCACAGAGATAAATGTATCACAGAGTATGAACACATGACTTATGTGACTCCTACAAATACTGATTTGGTTTTAATCACTGATGAATTCCTTATGAAGACATATTCAAGTAATAACGATATCTAGTCAATCTGACATTGTATCAGTGTATATTATGAATAAAAACATCATTATTGTATTCTGTTGATATTTCCATAAATTATCTTGTGTAATTGTGCTGATCTGGGTCGTGGTATCAGTAATGTTGTTTAATGTCTCTGTGGAAAACTCACAGTTCTTTTTGGTTATTCATCCCTCACATCACGTTTGGCTTCAGTAGTCCAAACCTTACTGCACTAAATTACAGCTTTCATCTGGTTATAAAGACAGACACTTACAATAATACATACATGCCGTTTTATTTGATTTATGTAATAATCAGTGTTGACTAGTGCAGGAGTTTGTGTTTACTGCAGTGATCTCAGTCTCTATAGTGCTGTTTAATCTCCAGCATTTCTGACCTCAGATCAGACAGCAGCAGCAGAACCAGCAGCACCTGTGCTGTGTTGCTGCTCTGCTACTGGAAACCTCACAGGTGAGAGAAGAGTGTAGTTACACAATAACCACCACTAGATGGCAGTATTGATACTGAGACTGTGCTGTGTTGCTGCTCTGCTACTGGAAACCTCACAGGTGAGAGGAGAGTGTAGTTACACAATAACCACCACTAGATGGCAGTATTAATCTCTCAGTGACATCTTTAAATGTAACTCATATGAAATGATGTACAAGTGTGCACAGCACAGGTGTTACATATACATAACCAATTTGCAAATAATTAAATAAAAGAAAACTAAATACATTTTATTTTAATGTATATAGCCAAATATCACTTGCGAAGTTCTAAACAGGAGAGACCAAGCAGAAATTTCCACATCATTTACTGAACTGGTATTCTGATGTGCTTGTGGCAAACAAACCATCATAGTGTAATAAATGATATAAACAAAAGCAATTATTTCAGAGGATTCTAAACACAGAACATCAGAAATTCAATTCAAGTACCCAGAAGACGATGCCTCACAGAACAGCTTGTTGCAGCAGTGCAGAAAAAACATAAATGGACAACACAGCAAAACCATCATCAAAATGTCTGCATGCATAAAACCAGCAACATAGAAAAACTGGCATGAAGTAATAAATGGCAAAACACCAGCAATTGACTGCAGTTACTGTGTGAGTGACTCATGACTGAACCCCACATGTCTCCATCCATCTCTGCATGTGGGCTCTTGTTCAGACAGAGACAGTTTCTGCTCTAACTGGGCCGCTCTACTGACACAGAGGCCTTCACTGCTACAATACTCAGAGGAGACACCCTACCACCATTAAAGTATGGAAACACTCTCTCAGTGAAAGTGTGTGTGAGTGTGCGTAGGTGTGTGTTATTATCAGGGTCAGAGAATGACAGCTCTCCTCTGTCCCAGTCCAGCTGCACTCTGATCCTCTGGAGTTTCTGCTGCACTGTGAGGGGAGTGGAGGGCTGTGGGGGAGCATATGCTCCATATTTACCATCTTTATACCACACAAACCACTCTCCACTCACATCACCATAGACTCCCTTCCTCGGGGCCGACTCTGCCTTCACCCCCACATTCCACACTCTGTTCTCTCCAACCTCCACATCCCAGCAGTGAGTCCCTGAGTTAAAGCCCTCAGAGCCCAGGACACTGCCATAGTAATCAAACCTCTCTGGGTTATCAGGAAGCTGTTGATCCTCATCACCACGTGTCACACTGGTCAGATCCTCAGACAGGATGAGTTGTGGGTTTGCAGTGTTGGGATCCAGAGTCACAGGAGCTGCAGAGAGCAAGAACACACACATGAGCTGAACACTGAGTGATGTGTGATGAGGATGTGAATGATGGTCATTATTAATAGTGGTGTTAGCAAGTGTAATGGCAGGAGAAGTAGTAACAGTGAAATGCTCTTTAGTCATCAGGATGAAGGATCACAGCTGTACAGGAGTGTACTCACAGGAGAGGGATGTTAGTGGAAGGGAGGATCATCACTGACCATTCTCATGCATTTATATCCCTCTTCCTCTTTATATCTCTCTTCATCCCTCTATCAATGTACTTGTGTGTTTGTGTGTGTGTGTGAGTGCGGTGTTCTAGTGTGTGTGTGGTATTCTAGTGTGTGTGTGTGGTGTGTGTGTGTGGTGTGCTAGTGTGTGTGTGTATGTGCTTGAGTGTGTATGTGTGTGTGTGTGTTGTGTGTGTGTGTGAGAGAGTATGCCTGTGTGTGTGTGTGTGTGCGCAGGCGCGTGTGTGTGTGTGTGTGTTTGTGTGTGCGCGTGTGGTGTTCTAGTGTGTGTATGTGTGTGTATGTGTGTGGTGTGTGCTTGAGTGTGTCTGTGTGTGTGTGAGAGTATGCCTGTGTGTGTGTGTCCACACACCATGCCGACAACCTCCCCCTCTACCTCTGTGTTTCTATATCACACTATTCTAAGGCATTGATAGAGTGCATACTCAACCTCTCTGTTTCTATATCACACTATTCTAAGGCATTGATAGAGTGCATACTCAACCCCCCCTCTACCTCTGTGGTTCTATATCACACTATTCTAAGGCATTGATAGAGTGCATACTTAACCTCACCCTCTACCTCTGTGTTTCTATATCACACTATTCTAAGGCATTGATAGAGTGCATACTCAACCTCTCTGTTTCTATATCACACTATTCTAAGGCATTGATAGAGTGCATACTCAACCCCCCCTCTACCTCTGTGGTTCTATATCACACTATTCTAAGGCATTGATAGAGTGCATACTCAACCTCTCTGTTTCTATATCACACTATTCTAAGGCATTGATAGAGTGCATACTCAACCCCCCCTCTACCTCTGTGGTTCTATATCACACTATTCTAAGGCATTGATAGAGTGCATACTCAACCTCTCTGTTTCTATATCACACTATTCTAAGGCATTGATAGAGTGCATACTATTCTAAGGCATTGATAGAGTGCATACTCAACCTCTCTGTTTCTATATCACACTATTCTAAGGCATTGATAGAGTGCATACTCAACCTCCCCCTCTACCTCTGTGGTTCTATATCACACTATTCTAAGGCATTGATAGAGTGCATACTCAACCAACCCCTCTACCTCTGTGTTATATCACACTATTCTAAGGCATTGATAGAGTGCATACTCAACCTCACCCTCTACCTCTGTGTTTCTATATCACACTATGCTAAGGCATTGATAGAGTGCATACTCAACTCTGTGTTTCTATATCACACTATTCTAAGGCATTGATAGAGTGCATACTCAACCTCACCCCCTACCTCTGTGGTTCTATATCACACTATTCTAAGGCATTGATAGAGTGCATACTCAACCCCCCCCTCTACATCTGTTTCTATATCACACTGTTCTAAGGCATTGATGCTGGTGTAACTCCTACTTCTTCACTGTCTCCACAGTTGGTTAGTGCTGCAGTCTTTCCACCTGATCTACCTGCTGATACCCTCTGATTACAACACCACCAATCCATTTGGCCATGCTTTTAAATCTACATGCTGCGTGACATCCATTTGTACCTGTAATATAAGTGAGTACCATAATTGACACACTGTAGTTTTCTACATGTTTGACCTCAGTCTTGTAATAGTAACCTCACGAGCACATATAATCGCGTTTCCATCCAACTCATGGTAATCCATCTCTCTCTTGATGCTTATGATGCTTCTACAGTGTTTGGATTATGGATTTATTCAGACAAGTTAATATTATATTGATGAGTACAATCATGTAGGCCTACTTATGTTTGTGTGTGTGTATGCATGAGTGTGCTAGTGGGGTGTGTGTGTGTGTGTGTGTGTGTGTGTGTGTGTGTGCTGACACACTGTAGTTTTCTACATGTTTGACCTGTTCAGTCTTGTAATAGTAACCTCACGGGCACATTGTAAGGTTAGCCCTCACTAAGCTGATCTACATCCATTTCTTTGAGTGTGTGTGTGTGTGGTGTTCTAGTGTGTGTGTGTGTGTGAGCACATTGTAAGGTTAGCCCTCACTAAGCTGTTCTACATCCATTACTTTGAGTGTGTGTGTGTGTGGTGTTCTAGTGTGTGTGTGTGTGGTGTTCTAGTGTGTGTGTGTGTGTGTGAGCACATTGTAAGGTTAGCCCTCACTAAGCTGTTCTACATCCATTACTTTGAGTGTGTGTGTGTGTGGTGTTCTAGTGTGTGTGTGTGTGGTGTTCTAGTGTGTGTGTGTGTGTGTGAGCACATTGTAAGGTTAGCCCTCACTAAGCTGTTCTACATCCATTACTTTGAGTGCTAGTTCCCCATGTGTAGCCACTATCAGCGTTGCATCATGTATGTGTGTGTGCATCATGAGCACGTATGCTGATCTGCTTCTCCAGACACATGAACTCATCTGGCCCGTCTCTCTCTACACTGCTGGCCCTGAGCACATGGCCCCACACACACTCCTGCTCCAGGTGTCTTCTTGTTCAAAGGCACGTTTTCCTTTCCCCCATCACCTTAGTGCTCTGGGAGGGTTAGGGCCAATCTCAATTCTCTGTCTTACCCCTCCCCTTACCCTTTCCCCTTGGTTTTGTGCATTCACACGAGGGGAAGGGGTGTCTCAATTCTGATTACGATTAAGGGCCAGGCCCAAGGCGTAGGGCTACATAGCCCTTGAAACGAAGTTTGCCACTGACCACATATGAAAGAGAGGAATAACATACAACTGGGTTTCTCAGAAGTGCCGGCATCAAACTTTTAAATGGCTGAACGACAAAATGCCGAGTCGCACAAATGTAAGTATTTTCAACAGTTTAATTGATATTCTAATTATGACACTCATGTTTTATGATACATTTAATAAATTGTTCAAGCGGTTTTAATTGTAATGTAATTAGACTCTGGGCTCTGCAATGGGACTTGAGACTACAGTACCGGTAGTTCAATTAATTTGGCTCCATATAAATAAAACTTAATTGAACTGAATTGAGAGTTAGGAGTGTGAGCCCATACACACACACACACATACACACACACACACACACACACACACACAGACACACACACACACACACACACACACACACACACACACACACACACACAAGGTCCCATTTCCACATCTGTATCACAGGGGCAGTGTGTAGGATGCGTATGATTACTGAAAGTTGGTTCTGCTCTGTTTTGCTTGTTTGAGTGGAAGAGGGATTTTATCAGCGAAGGACCCCAAAGACCCTCCTAAGATTGATTATGTGTGTTAAAAACAGTAGGCTACTCACTGTACTGAACAATCTCCTGCATCTTCTCCCAGACTCTGAACTTCAGGTTGCCCAGGTGCTTTGCCACATTGATCAGAGCTCCTGAAACCCTCTCTGGATCCTGCAGTGTGCACTGGGCTCTGGAATAACATTCAGGAGTCAGTGCTGCTGTGGGTTCGGGTTCAGAACCACAGAGAAGAGAGAGACAGGAGGCAGATCACTCACCTTTCCACTGTGCTCTTGTAGTTCTGGAAAATAAGAAAAGAGAAAGTAGGTTAAACATTATTTTTAAAATAAGGTCTAAGGTCTTTTGCCCATTCTCCTCTACTGCTCCCCCTGCTGTTTCAATATGCTAACTGCAGCCAATAAAAACAAACTCATACATAATACGTCACACACATTGGTCTCCCCTTACCCAACCTATCAGACCTCAACAGTAAAGCCACCAATCACAGAGCACGGAGCACCTGCACACAAGCCCAGCCCCCCCCCCCCCCCCCAAACCCTTCTCCACCAATCACAGAGCACGGAGTGCCTGCACATGAGCCCAGTCCCCCCTCAACTCCTTCTCCACACGGCTCCCATCAGGGGAAGATACAGCAGCCTGATATCACCAGACTCACTCAGGGGCTACAGTGGAACTACAGCAGCCTGATATCACCAGACTCACTCAGGTGCTACAGAACAACAGCAGCCTGATATCACCAGACTCACTCAGGTGCTACAGAACTACAGCAGCCTGATATCACCAGACTCACTCAGGTGCTACAGAACAACAGCAGCCTGATATCACCAGACTCACTCAGGTGCTACAGTAGAACTACAGCAGCCTGATATCACCAGACTCACTCAGGGGCTACAGAACTACAGCAGCCTGATATCACCAGACTCACTCAGGGGCTACAGAACTACAGCAGCCTGATATCACCAGACTCACTTAGGGGCTACAGTAGAACTACAGGAGCCTGATATCACCAGACTCACTCAGGGGCTTGGAAACGGCTACGCTACGCGACACCTTCTGTCATAGCATCTAAATGTGCTCCCTGCAGTGACCCCCTTGTGTCACACAGAAGGGGGTGTTAGAACATGGGCTTGTGGTAACTGTGAGCACAATAGGGTGCTAGGCTGAATGTGTCACTGTTATGTGTTGTGAGAATCTCTCTCTTTCTTTCTTTCTTTCTTTCTTTCTGCCTATCTCTCTCTCTCTCTCTCTCTCTCTTTCTCTCTGGTTCCTCTGTGTCTGTATCTACTCCTCCCAAGAGTGTTCCATCCTGGCGTCCTTATCTTGTCCTCTGTACTTATCGGTGTACTCCTTATGGTTGCAAGTAGCCACTCCCACAACTGCATGTAGCCACTCCCACAGCTGCAAGGTCATCCTCTACAATCCTCAGTGATGTAGTGCTCGAGTCCGGTCTCGAGACAGATTTCTGCTTTCTCGGACTCGACTCGGACTTGTTCCTTCAAAGACTCGGTCTTGACTCGGTCTCGGACCACAGTGGGAAGAGAAGGACTCGTAATTTCAGACCGAGTCCTCGAGACCAACGCATTTTTTTATGTTCATATAAAAAAAAAAATCTAAATGAAATTTCACGGCAGCCACGTCTTTGCCCATTGTTGGCCTTGGTGCCCCCTTCTTTCAATATTCTGCTTTGCGTCCGTTTAATAGCGATTTTTATTTAGCCTATAGCCTGTCAAAATAATCTTAGCATCACAGCGCAAACTAATTCAGTTTTACACAGTGGAGTAAATGACAGCGCATGGCAAGACAGAAAGTGCGTCCAAATTCACCCATTCTTCTCAGTTGAAATACTCGCAATCGCTAAGCCTACTCATCACACAGGCACATGTATCACATCACATGAAAGAACTTTTTCTCAGCTTTTAAACAATGTTAGCCGCTAATTGCTGTGGTGAACGGTTCGCAAGAAAAGTAAATAATATAATTACATTTAATCATAACGTCTACATAAGGTGCTACACCCATCTCCCTACCCATTCATCTCGGTGGAATACTTCACGAACCCTTCGTTCAACACATGACCATATATCAGAATAAACAGCAGACCTTACTGAACACAAAGGTGTAAAGCAGTCCCCTGTACAGTAAGCCGTTCCAGAGTATTCCGGTTAAATTAAAAATGTAATCTGCAGCAAGGTCTACATTCATGTCTCCAACTTTGGTCTTTAGGTTTCAAAATGTGTTTAAATCGTTCTTCATGATTTCATAACAGGCCAAATACAAAATAAATGTTACAAATATTGCCTAGATATAGGTAAATATTAAAATCAGAGGATATACAGCTGAGTAAGAGTTTGTGAAAGGAGTTTTAATGATCAAAAATGCTAAGCATGCATCAAGGTTGCATCAGTTTCTTAAAGCTGAGCTGTGCTTAAATTGTTCAATACATGATTCCATAACAGGCCAAATATAAAACTAGATGTACCGCAGAGCGGAACAAAATATGACCGCCGCCCAGTCCAGCACATTTTTCCCACAAAAAGAAATCACGCTGAAAGGCCTATATGATTCTAACTGTCTCACTAAATTGCATTATCCACACTCAATTCTCACTGGTATCTGCTAGACAACAAGTACCAAAACATGATTAGTTCATAGATTTCACTAGAGCCCGACCGATAAAGGATTTTGAAGGCCGATACCGATACAAATATTTGTTGATTTAAAAACCCGATATTCCGATATATCGGCCGATATATATATTTTTTTTCAGAAACAGATTTCCCTAACATTAGTTATTTGTAGTTATTTATGAGTATTGACTAAAATAATATGATAATGCATTTTAAAAACAAACTTGTCTATTGGGGGCCAAGCAGCGAAGCTGCGCGGCAACCCATAGTGTTTGTACCTTTTCTTATTATAATTCTTCTCCAGTGGATGTCTATGGCAGCCCATAGAACCGTACAGTAAAAAGTTGTGAAATTTGGCACATTGATTCGGGACAGTATAAAAATGAGTTTGAGCAAGTTTTATGCCTGAACCACAGACAGTCTAGCGCCACCAATGGGTCAAAGTTGACATTGCATCCATGCAATTAACTTTTGAACCGTATGCCCGATTTTGAATATCGCAACATATTTGGAAACCCAATGACGTCAATTTCCGCCATGTTGGATCTTCGGCCATATTGGATTTAATCAAAAACACCTAAAAGTTTTCACAGGTCACAAAGTTTATCCGATTTTCACGAAACTTGACGTAGATGATCGTCAGACCATGACTCATAAATGTATTTCTCTTCGGAGCCATATATGAAACCTGTAGCCCGTGACAACCAATCAAGTTTGGCGGCGAAGCCGCCAAACAGGAAGTGAAGTGATATCTCAGCAATGCTTTCACGTATCAAGACCAAACTAGGTATATGGGCTCAGGACCCAATCAGGAGGACGCTCAAGAAATGTGGTAAATTTTGACCACTATGTGGCGCTATAATCACAGGAAGTGGGCTCATATTTCTGCAATGCTTTCATGTATCGAAACCAAACTTGGCTCATTGACTCGGGACCACATCCTAAGGACATACAATAATTTTAGCGACCTTTGACCATTAGGGGTGCTATAATTTGCAACACTTTCTCGTATCGACACCAAACTGGGTACCTGGACTCGGGACCACATCCTGAATAAGGACAATACATTTAGTGAACTTTTACCACTAGGGGCGCTATAATTAGCAAAACTTTCTCGTATCAACACCAAATTTGGTACATGGACTCGGGAACACATCCTGAAGACGCACAATATATTTAGTGAGCTTTGTCCACTAGGGGCGCTATAATTATCAACACTTTCTTGGATCGACACCAAACTTGATATGTGGACTCGTGACTACAACCTACAACTACAATGCACAATAAATTAGGTGATGTTTTTGAGGTGTGCGTATGTGTGGGGAGCTATTGGGGTGTGGGGGAGGAAGTTTATCTGTGTATATGTCTGTGTGTGGGACGGGGGTTAATTGGGTGTGTGTATAATGTAGCAACATTGGGTTGCCATGACAACTCCTGCTCAACTGCTTCGCCCCCTCATTGCTGCTTGCAGCTATATTTTTTAAATAATATTATCACAGTGGAACATCGAAATATATTAAAGTTCTGATAAATAAAATGTATAAAAATAGAAACTTAAGATATTAAACTTAGTCTTTTGAACAAAAACACAATAACAACAACAACCAAATCAAAGTTACCAGTATTAAAAGACTTGGTAAGCTTCATAAATATAACTTTGAACTAAGACTTAATTACAAAAAATAATGATGACATTATTACTATCATCATCATTTGTATTATTATTAAACAAGATAAAGGTCACTCCTAAATGTTTGCGTGTGTAATAATTAGTCCCTATTGCCTTATAAGCTACCTTATAATTACAATGTCAACTTGCTTATCCCTTTACCTGCACTTTTAAAATTATTTCCATCAAGCTACATCAAACCATTTTCAATCATCAGTTGCTGCCTGCCTTCTAAAACCTACTATTAGACAGGTGATATTTTTGAGATATGTGCTTCCTAGAGGCATTTTTTAGTAAAAGTTGGGAACAGGACTTTTTAACATAATTAAGGTGTGCTGAATCCAACTAGCCCTGTTCCCAAGCTGAATTTTGAGTTAATGACCATATAATTAGCATAAACAAAATGGTTGCCAAAATGGCGATTTTGGGCACTTTCATTGGGCGGATGTCATTATACCATGTAAATTAATTCATATTGTTCACAGAAATCTCCCTTGGCCAATAGATGAAGGATACAGGCTGTGAAAAAAAGAAAACAAATCTAGGATTATGCCTATGTTAATTACCTGAAAAAACCTTTGAAAAATGTAATTGTTAAAATTTTATAACTGAGCAGGCACACGGTATTTGAAGAAAGAGACTTATGTTTTTTGAGGGTCAAGAAAGATGTGTAGTGATGAAATGTAAAGTTTAAAATTGTAGCCTACTGGTTAGGTCTTTGGGCTTGAAACCAAAAGGGTTGCCGGTTCGATCCCCGACCAGTAGGAAAAATGTGGGTGGTGGAAAGGTTGAGCACTAGTCTCCCATGCCCACATCCACGGCTGAAGTGCCCTTGAGCAAGGCACCTAACCCCTCACTGCTCCCCGAGCATCACTGTAGCAAGGCAGCTCACTGCTCCAGGTTAATGTGTGCTTCAATGTGTGACCTGTGTGTTCACTAATTCACGGATGGGATACATGCAGAGACCAAATTCCATGTATACCAAAGTATACTGTACTTGGCCATAAAACCTGATTTACATTACATTTTACATAATTGAAGCGAATTAGGTTGGTAATGTCTGTAGTTTCGGAGTAAGTTACACTTTACGGTAAGGGTACATGAATTAATTAATGATTTATGTATTACTTCATTCATTAATATCTAATTAATCATCAGGATTCTGCAAACTGCCACAGTGAAGTAAAGAATCTTGGGGTTTTCTTTGACTCCTCTTTAAATTTTCATAAGCAAGTAAATAGTGTGATCAAAGGCAGCTTTTTCCAGCTAAGAACCATTGCAAAACTGAAGCCCTTTTTGTCCTTCTCCGATCTTGAAACTCTTATACATGCTTTCATAACATCTAGACTAGATTATTGTAATTCCTTATATGCAGGCCTGACCCACTCCACTCTCAACAGACTTCAGCTAGTTCAAAATGCAGCAGCTAGATTATTAAGTGGCTCTAAGAAACGTGAGCATATAACTCCTGTGTTGGCTAAGCTGCACTGGTTACCTGTGAAGCACAGAGTTAAGTTTAAAATTTTACTTTTTGTCTTTAAAGCCCTCAGTGGTTTGGCACCTAGTTACATAGGTGACCTACTAATTCCTTACAGCACTCCAAGATCACTTAGGTCTTCATCTCAGAATCTTCTCTATATCCCCAAAACACGCCTTAAAACTAAGGGTGATAGAGCCTTCTCTGTTGTTTGCACCCAAACTCTGGAATAGTCTACCTGTACATATTAAGTCCTCTCCAACCATTGACTGCTTTAAGTCTAACTTAAAGACTTTCATTTTCTCCCAAGCTTTTAATCTACCTTAATACCCCCCCCCCACACACACACACACACACTCTTTATTCTTTATTTTATTTTTGACCAATTTGTTTATTATTTCAATTATTTATTTATTTCCCCCCCATGTTATGTGATTATTGTTGTTGTACCATTGTCATTGTTTTATGTTTGTTTGTAAGCACTTTGGTTCAACTCAGTTGTTTTTAAATGTGCTATAGAAATAAAGTTGACTTGACTTGACTTGAGGAATTTACTGAGTTCATAGTTTGTCATTTGTGACCTCATACATGAACACATTACTAAAGTATTAGGTACGGTGGGCACATCATTATGAATTATGATGTATTAACCATGATCATGACTTTATTTTTCTGACAAAAATGTGGTCATCACCGCTCAAATTCTGATTTGAACATAACTTTGGAGTTCTCTAAACACATGTCATTATTTACTACTTTAGTTGAGGGGCCACAGACATGATGAATGCATGAGCAATTATCCTAAAATTCATGTAATCATGATGATCATGCTTAAAAAATCATAAATCATAATGATATACACACATCACACCTAATGCTTTAGTTGATGTGTTGTTCATACATGAGTTCATCATGAATGAGAGTATATGAATTCATGTCAATTCCTGATGATTCATAGGATATAAAGGAATGAAGTAATGCATAAATCATGAATTAATTCATGCATGAATTCATGATAATTCATGTACCTTTACCATAAAGTGTTATCCATATTTCTTCATAACCTTTGTGTTAGTAAAATGATTGAATGTCCTGTGAATTAATAGCTAGATGAATAACTTTATAACTAGTGCAAGTTCAAGTTCAAGTTACTTTATTTGTACCCAGAGGTAGATTTTGTTTGCAAAGAACAGGAGCACAGAGGATGCCATCTTTACGGCAATTCACTCTGCCCTGTCCCTCCTTGACAATAGCAACCTATGTGAGAATGCTGTTCATTGACTTCAGTTCAGCATTCAACACCATTATCCCCTCCAAACTGATCACCAAACTCAGTGAACTGGACATCAATACCTCCCTCTGAAACTAGATTCTGGACTTCCTAACCAACAGACCGCAGTCTGTTAGATTAGATAACCTCACCCACTCAACCCTCACCCTGAACACCGGCGTGTGCTGAGCCCTCCTTTACTCCCTCTTCACCTACAACTGCATACCTGTACATGGCTCTAACACCATTGTCAAGTTTGCAGACAACACTACGGTGATTGCTCTCATCAGCAACAATAATGAGACAGCCTGCAGGGAGGAGGTCCAGCACCTAACATCGCGGAGCACCAACAACAACCTGGCTCTCAACACCAAGAGGACCAAAGACCTCATTGTGGACTTCAGGAAGTCAAAAGCTAGCACACAAAGCCCCATCCTCATCAACAGGACTGAGGTGGAGCATGTCACCAGTTCATGTTTCTGGGTGTCCACATCTCTGTGGACCTCTCTTGGACCCTCAACACCTCTACCTTGATCAAGAAGGCTCACCAGCATCTCTTCTTCCTGAGGAGACTAAAGAACACAACCTCTCTCCTCCTGGTGAACTTCTAAATTTCTACCGCTGCACCATTGAGAGCATCCTCACCAACTGTGTCACAGTATGGTGGCAACTGCTCTGCCTCCGACTGGAAAGCACGGCAGAGGATGGTGAAAACTGCTCAACGCATCACTGGTGCCTCCTTGCTTGTGCCTGTTGAGGTGTCCATGTCGATGGCAACCTTCGATGGCATCTTTCCCATTTGGAATCAAGGATATGATGCTAGCTTGTTACAGGTAGTTAACGGTTGTTCGTGATTAGTTCAAAGGAACTCCAATGATTTTAAACTCCAAACATGTGTCCACCCACCACGAAGAAGATGTTTACCAATGAAGTCAGGCCACACTCTTTGCCAAAGAGGACCGTAAACATAGTCAAGAGTATAATAAGGCTAATTAGCATTTATTTTTTTTGCATTTTTATATTTTTCATAGCCTTTACTTTTTTTATTTATTGCCCACGGGAGATTTCTGAGATGCACAGATGTGAACAATATTAATTTATTTACATAGTATAATGATGCCGTCCGAAGAAAGTGCCCAAAATCGCCATTTTGGCAGCCATTTTGTTTATGCTAATTAGATGGTCAAAAACTCAAAATTCTGCTTGGGAACAGGGCTAGTTCGATTCAGCATATGTTAATTATGATAAAAAGTCCTGTTCCCAACTTTTACTAAGAAATGCCTCTAGACCCATATACAAGGACTTTTTCTTGAAATAGCACTTGTCTATAGTGATCTAAATCCATTATGTAACTTGTTAATGCTGCGGCTGAACGACAGTCTGAAACGCACACTTGGCGTCATTGGATTTCACACGTGTAAAAGAAAAGCTAACTTTTATGCACAAGCTACGTTTTGCACAAGCTACGTTTGATACTTTTTCTCTATGTCTAAATGTTCACTCCTCGCACGTCTAACTTACATTTTACAATGCAGGGACTGTAACTACAGATATACTAGTTATAAATACAGTAATCATTACTTTATTTAGGCAGAATAAGTTCGTTGTGGTTTCCAAGCTCATTAATGTTAACGTTAGTGGTCTTCCACTGATATTCATGGCATTAGCTAGCTTTGTGGTTAGCTAGTCTATGATGAGCCATAATTTAGCAATGGATAACGTCATACTGCAAATTGTAAAACATATGCTTTCAAAATAACAGGCCGGGGAGAGATGATACGTCTCACTGCTATAACTGTCACGCTATTAAAGAAATACAGTCATATTCAGTCACATTGTCAAAAGTTAAAAGGACAGACAGTCAACTACACTGTAACAACGTAACTTAATTACTAGCTAATTCCGCTTCACTCGGCTTATTTAACAGCAGCAAAACTGGACATTGTTTTCACGAATTTTGTCATGCTTATTTGAGTTAAGAGAACTGATGGGGATGTTCTTTTCAATTGTTATACCAAATCACCATGAACACACTTAACTGATGATCTCACTCGCGGATAACTGGTTCTCTCTGCCCGACTCTGGCTGGATCAGCAGGTTGCAGGATGTGTGGCGCGTTATACACGAGTGTTGCCAGCAGGGACGGTGTAGAGTGCCCTCTGGTGGACAAACTATACAACGCCAACACTCATGACATGGTTGAAGGGTGTTTCGTCCGTTTTTATTTTATTTTTAAAATAGTCATTTATCGGCCATTATAAATGCCGATACCGATAGTTTGGAAAATGCCTAATATCGGCCCGCCGATAAATCGGTCGGGCTCTAGATTTCACATGTAAAATTCATTTTATACAACCCCACCTCCATCTTGTCTGTTCATAATTCTGAGAAATTCTTGATTGTTTGTGTTATGTTTATGTTATGTGTGTGTGTGTGTGTGTGTGTGAGTGTGTGTGTGTGCGTGCTTGTGTGTGTTCCTGCGTATGTGTCTGTGCATAGAAGCGTACATGTCTACTGTGTGAGTATGTGTCATACGTATGATTACTGTGTGTGTGTGTGTGTATCTGTTTGTGCACATGTGTGCACATGAAATGGGTTAACATGACCCCTGGAGGCAAATATACGGGAAAAAATGGTCATCCTAGGCCCTACAGCTCTCAAGATATTCACAGAGAACTGTGTCTGGCCTACCCTCCTTTCAGGGGGTTCAGTCCAGCGGGGGGGGCTACAGATCAAAACGAAAAATGACGGTTCCATGCCATCCATGTGGGGGTACATGCCCACCAAGTTTTGTGTACCCCGGTCTTTCAGTGTCCCGGGAATCCTTGTTGGTGTACGTCACTAAATGTACACATAAATTATTTTATTGTAAGGCCCCCCATGAACGAAAGTACACAAAACTTGGCATGCATTCGGAGGGTGTCATAATGATCCTACACTTTCAATTTCGTGCAGTTTTGACCATGACAGCCAGAGATATTGTGATGAAAACACCTAATTTTTTGCTTTTTAATTTTTAACTAGGTGGCGCTATACATGAAATAAGTGGTAATGGGATGGGTTGACATGGCCCCTTGAGATCAACATACAAAAAAAAGGTGGACCTCCTAGGCCCTACGGTTCTCGAGATATTCACAGAAAACTGTCTCCGGCCACCTACAGGCCAGTTGGTGTATAGTAACATAAATTAATTTATTGTGTGGCCCCCCATGAACGGAATTCCACGAAACTTGGCGTGCATTCAGAGGGTGTCATAATGATCCTACACTTCCAATTTCGTGCAGTTTTGACTAAGTTAGGTCACAGATACCTGCGATTACAACACCTCATTTTTACTTTTTTGTGTTTAACTGAATGGCGCTATACATGAAATGAGTGGTTATGGAATGGGTTGACATGGCCCCTTGAGATCAACAAGATATTCACAGAAAACTGTGTCTGCCCTACCCTCTTTTCGGGGGGTGCAGTCCAGCGGGGGGGCTACAGATCAAAATGAAAAACGATGGTTCCATGCTATCCATATGGGGTTACATGCCCACCAAGTTTCGTCTACCCCGGTCTTTCAGTGTCCCGGGAATCATTGACGGAAATTTGGACATGCGAAAAAGAAAAAAAAAAAAAATTCTGACTAAACCTATATGACCGCCGCTTCGCTGTGCGGCGGTCATAATAAATATAAATATTAAATATAGCCTAGACATCTAAATATTAGATGATCAGATGATTTTCTATGTAATATGTCATGTTTCATGTTTTTGTAATGTTTCATACAGTGATTCATGTCTACTGCTGTGAATAGGCTAAATACATCTTTGATTATTTTTATAGCCTACTACTGTATAGTTAACTTTGGCCTTGGTGCCCTGACATGTGGCCTTTGTGCCCCCCACCAAATATGCCCAACTGAAGGCTAAGTGGCCTTGCCCCTAAAATGGTGAAATTCCAAGCCTGGGCCTAACTGTTGATTATTAATTGGGGTGATATTAAATCATATGAAAACTGACATGTTTTTATGGTCTTGGTCTCGACTCGGTCTCGACTCCTAAAGGACTCGGTCTCGACTCGGACTTGCTTCCTCAAAGACTCGGTCTTGACTCGGACTCGACTGTATTTGAAAACCAACGGACTCGGTCTCGACTCGGTCTCGACCCTTCAAAGACTCGGTCTTGTCTCGGACTCGGCATAGGCGGTCTCGTCCCCATCACTAACAATCCTCTACAATCCTCTACAATACTACCACTACAATATAACAAATCCTATTCATTTAGGCCTCTACTGTTCTTACCATTTATTGTGATCCTGCTTTCTTCTCTAGAATCCCCTCAAATGAGAACATCGTCTCACACCTTATCAACAGCACATAACAGATTATTGAGGCAAACATGGCAGGTCACCTCAACTAAACAGACGTGTTATTGTTAAATTATCACTGGAATTAGAGTTAGAGATCTAACATCCTTACAGCCAGATGTGCTATTGTTAAATTATCACTGGACTTGGAGTTTGACATCTAACACCCTTACAGCCAGATGTGCTATTGTTAAATTATCACTGGACTTAGAGTTTGACATCTAACACCCTTACAGCCAGATGTGCTATTGTTAAATTATTACTGGACTTAGAGTTTGAGATCCAACACCCTTACAGACAGTGGATGGTTCCTACCTGCAGGAATATGATGTCATCAGCTCCCATCTTCTCTTCTAGGTCTCTGATTGTGTCTGAAAGAGATGAGATCTCTCTGCTCATCTTCTCAATCTTCTCCTTCATCATCTGACTCTTCTGCTCCTCTTCCTTCCTCAGTGCAGCTATCCTGGCTGCCTCTTCATCTCGTAGAAACTGGTGAAGCTTCTCAAACTCCTCCTTGATCTGCTTCTCTGTGTTCTGGGTTTGAGTCTGAATCAAATCACATCAGCTACATGAGTGAAGTTTCACACATTGATAAAATACAGAAAATATCATTGATTAATATTACTTAAATATGATTGGGGGAGGTGGCAGAGAGGTAGGAAACAAAGCACCTGATGATTCACCAGCAATATGTCACCTGACAATATGGTCTCCAGGTCATGGCATTATGAAACGACTGACAGAAGAATCCTTGGATGTTTACAAACAGTGAACTCCTATGACACTAGAACACTGACCTTAATATACTCAGCTGTTTTATCACAGGTCACTTTAGCTTCCTCAAACTTCTTCATCTTCTCCTGTAGAGTCTGCAGCTTGTTCTTGAGCTCCTCCTGAAATGAACGAACCACTTTAGCAAACTCACTCCATTATCAAACTCAACAACCGCATGTTATTAATCACATACTGTATGTGCACACATGTTTGTAAGGATACTGTGAGACGCATAACAAACATGTCATTTTCTATGTACAGTTTGGCTTGAGATGCACACATTCCATAATGTTAAAACTGTGAGTGCTTCAGTAGGGCTCAACAGTAAAGTGTAATCTGTATGTGTACAGTTAGTGAGCAGCAGTATCTACTGAATAGAAGGACAAGCAGGTAGGTGCTGCTATACTGATACAAAAGGCCTTACCTTCATCTCACAGGCTGCTTCCACAGTAGGACTGAAGTTGTGCTGTTTGTGTAATTTTGAGCACAGACACACCAGGCACACAAGCTGTTTGTCATCTTGGCAGAAGAGCTCCAGTTTTCTTTTGTGCTCTTTGCAGAGTGCGTCCGTATGATCTCTCTCTTGTAAGTAAACCTCACAGAGGTTCTTTAAAGTCAGATTTGGGAGGGGAGAATCTTTCAGCGATGTATTCCTGCAGACTGGACATTCTCTGGATCCTTTGGTGTCCCAGAACGTCTGCAGACAGACTTTACAGATGCTGTGACTACAAGTCAGGATGACAGGATCCTTGTAGATCTCAGTGCACACAGGACAAGAGAACTCCTCTTCTAGTTTAGAGGCCATTTTCAAAGAATAAATGCAATCCAAGTAAACGTTTCCCTCTGGTTATGACTGGTTGACAATCTGTACTTTCACTTTCACAGGTTTGATCAATCTACTGAGTCCCTGAGTCCCGTTTGTGTTTAAGTCGTCAATCTGCAAACTTATCCAAATGTCTGTAAGGTTCTGAACAGAAGCAATGTAACTCTTCCTTGGTATTTCCCCCAGAAAAGTCCTCATGCCTGACGAGTTCTACAGGAGTAATGTTGAGCAGAGCAGCAGTCTGTGCCTGAGTTTCACTTCCTCATTCAGGAAACGAGAGTTAGAGGGAGGGATCTGGAGGAGCAGGAAGCTGATTGGTCGGTCTCACAGCATTTCCTTTTTTTCAGATTTAGATTCAAAATACCAGAATGTGTGAATGTATTTGGCAAAACAAAAGCCAAGTTCTATTTTTTACACTGCAGCAATTAGGGATTATGGGTAACTTCTTGGTTGATTATGGGTGTACTTTCTATTTATAATGTTTGAGGTGTAAAAGTCCACGACAGCGACGAGGGACCAGGTGTGAATTTACAGAATAGAGTAATTATGATGATCTGGAATCAGCCTTGATTCTACACAAATCTGTCCTGAACAGCAACAGAGTCGTCTGATGATGGAATCCTGAAACACCCACTGACCCCAGGTAATAACCACTGACCCCAGATAAGAATGACTGATTCCAGAATTACTGACCCCAGGTAATAACCATTGACTCCAGGTAAGAACAGCTGTTTCTCTCAACTGTCATGTTCAATATTTTGAATGTGTGTATTTGCATTAAGGTCACCCCATCTTCAACAGAAATCTGTCCTGAGCGGCCTAGTCACACACAGCTCCTGGTGATGTGTGTGAATATGCACTGCAGTGAATCACCACACAGCTCCTGTGTGTGTGTGTGTGTGTGAGTGTCTGTGTGTGTTCTCTGTACCTATTCAGTTACATTTCTCTTTTTACTTTTTATTAGCTACCTGTTCAGCAGGTTGGGTATAAAAAGGTATGAATATGAACATCATTATTGAGTCCTGTTGATATTTCCATAAGGGATTCATTAATGCAGTTGTAATGATGTGGGTTGTAGTATCATTAGAGCTGTTTTATCTGTCAGTGGAAATCACAGTTCTGACTCTGTTTATTCATCCTTGTCATCGTGTTCAAACTCAGCAAAGCCCAAAGCTCCCTGGTGTAGATTAGACCTTCCATCTGGTTATGAAGGACAGAGACAGAGACACTAACACTGCCAATGCATCAGATTAATATGATTCTTTATTCCATGTGCATGATGATCAGAGTTCAGTAGTGCAGGAGTTTGTGTTTACTGCAGTGATCTCAGTCTCTATAGTGCTGTTTAATCTCCAGCATTTCTGACCTCAGATCAGACAGCAGCAGAACCAGCTGCACCTGTGCTGTGTTGCTGCTCTGCTACTGGAAACTTCACAGGTGAGAGGAGAGTGTAGTTGCACAATAACCACCACTAGATGGCAGTATTCATATTTCATTCCCTCTAGGGAAGTAACATCACTAAATGTAACTCATATGACATTATATACAGATGTGCACAGAACAGGTGATACATACATACCCAATTTGCAAATAATCAAAAAAGAAAACTAAATTAATTATTTTAATGTACATAGCCAAATATCACTGTTGCAATGTGTATACAGTATTCATTGTCTTCCAACAATGGCCACCAAATGACCCTCGAAATGAAATAAGTTCTAAAAAGGAGATCCAGCAGAAATGTCGACAGCATTTATTGAACTGATATTTTGATGTGTTTGTGGCAGCAGTGTAGAAACACAGACCTGGATAACAAACCATCATTGTGTAATAAATGATATAAAATCAGCAATAATTTCAGAGGATTCTAAACACAGAATATCAGAAATTCAATCCAGAGATCCAGAAGTATCCAGAAGATGATGCCTCACAGAACAGAACAGATTCACTGCAGTGGTGATATTTTAATGTGCTTGTGGTAGCAGTGTAGAAACACGTAAATGGACAACACAGCAAAACCATTATCAAAATGCCTGCATGCAACAATTCTGCAACATAGAAACACTGGCATAGAGTAATAAATGGCAAAACACCAGCAACTATTTTAGAGGATATTCAACATATCAGACATTTCTTAACTAAATTAAAGTAGCCAGAAGACGATGCCTCACAGGTCAGATATCAGATTGACTGCAGTTACTGTGTGAGTGACTCATGACTGAACCCCACATGTCTCCATCCATCTCTGCATGTGGGCTCTTGTTCAGACAGAGACAGTTTCTGCTCTAACTGGGCTGCTCTACTGACACAGAGGCCTTCACTGTTACAATACTCAGAGGAGAGAGTTTACAGCCATTACCCAGGTATGGAAACATTCTCTTAGTGAAAGTGTGTGTGAGAGTGTGTAGGTGTGTGTTATTATCAGGGTCAGAGAATGACAGCTCTCCTCTGTCCCAGTCCAGCTGCACTCTGATCCTCTGGATTTTCTGCTTCACCTTGAGGAGAGTGGAGGGCTGTGGTGTAGCATATGCTCTATATTTACCATCATTATAACACACACAACACTCTCCACTCACATCACCAACATATAGTCCCTTCCTCTGGGCCGACTCTGCCTTCACACCCACATCCCACCATGTGTTCTCTCCAACCTCCACATCCCAGCAGTGAGTCCCTGAGTTAAAGCCCTCAGATCCCAGGACACTGGCATAGTGATCAACTCTCTCTGGGTTATCAGGAAGATGCTGCTCTTCATCACCACGTCTCACACTGGTCAGATCCTCAGACAGGATGAGTTGTGGGTTTGCAGTGTTGGGATCCAGAGTCACAGGAGCTGCAGAGAGGAACGAGAATGGTCTGAGTGAAAAGAGAACACACACACACACACACACACACACACACATACACACACAAACCAACAACAACTAAATAATAGTGTGTCTGAGTGTGTGTGTGTGTGTGTGAGAGAGTGTGTGTGTGTGTGGTGTGAGTACTTGTATGTGTAAGAGAGTGTGTGTGTGTGTGTATGTGTGTGTGTGTGTGTATGAGTATGATTGTGAGTGTAACTGTGTAAGTGTATGTGTGTGTCTGTGTGTGCACACATGTTTGGTGTACAAAATGTCTGTGCTTGTGTGGTACAGGGTATTTTGTGTGTGTGCTTGTGTGTTTGTGTTTCACTCACTGTACTGAACAGTCTCCTCCTGCATCTTCTCCCAGACTCTGAACTTCAGGTTGCCCAGGTGCTTTGCCACATTGATCAGAGCTCCTGAAACCCTCTCTGGATCCTGCAGTGTGCACTGGGCTCTGGAATAACATTCAGGAGTCAGTGCTGCTGTGGGTTCGGGTTCAGAACCACAGAGAAGAGAGAGTATGGAGGCAAATCACTCACCTTTCCACTGTGCTCTTGTAGTTCTGGAAAGTAACAAATAAGAGAATATGGTAAACATTTATGCAATTTATGTCTTTTTTGGAAACCAATAATTTTCCAGGAAAGCACACCCCTTCCCTTAATACACACATGCACACACACACATGCACACACACACACACACACTCACACACAGCTTGTCTGTTTCCTTCGCATGATATGTCCATCCCTGTTTCATTACAGACTGAACATTTCCCCACATGGTATCTATCACAGACACACACAACACCAGCAACAACTCATGAAGATCACTGATACAAACATGGCAGAACACTATCACACCTCTTGACAGTGGATGCTTCTTACCTGTAGAAAAGTCACATCATCAGGTCCCATCTTCTCCTCTATGGCTCTGATTGTGTCTGAAAGAGATGAGATCTCTTTGCTCATCTTCTCAATCTCCCTCTTCATCATCTGACTCTTCTGCTCCTCTTCCTCCCTCAGTGCAGCTATCCTGGCTGCCTCTTCATCTCGTAGAAACTGGTGAAGCTTCTTAAACTCCTCCTTGATCTGCTTCTCTGTGTGCTGGAGCTGAGTCTGGATAAAACCAATTCATGTCAATTATTTAGCAGACGCTTGAAAGCAAAGTGACTCTCTGTTGTGCAGAATGCAACCCAAGCAACAGTAGGACAGCAGCAGCCGTAGAGAACAAGCACAACAACTCCATCTCCATCTGACTGGAATACAGGAAGTGCTTTTAAGCAGGTCAAAGTGCAATGTGACAAAGGTTAAATGTAGAGCATCACTGAGGAGAATTTATTTTTAAAGGAGCTGGCCCCTAAACACATCAGACCATCATCAGCACCAGTATAAGGGAGATATACAGTATGCATGTTTTGGTGCTGTTTGACAACTTTGGTTCAGCGTTAATGTTGTAGAGTTCCATCCTGGAGCTAGGGCTGGGATAAACAATTATTTTTTAAACGTTTAATCTACAGTAGCGATTATTTTTTCGATGTATCAATTAATCTAACGATTAATTTTTTCGATTCGATTCTCGATTATCTCCCCATTAATTGACTAATAGCAATTTATACATGTTGATTTACATATCTGAATGAAAAAAACATGAATTCCTTAACATTGCAATATATGTTTATTGCTCTTAAAATTCCAAAATAAAAGACTATACAAGTGCAAAGTAATGCATTCTTAGTCAGAGGTACAGTGGGCATTACTTCAAATTGGTCAGCTTCCCTCGCGGTCCGCACGCGGGATCACGCAGCATCACGCGACTTTAATTTGTATTTTTCCAGTGACGCTGCAACGACGCTGCAACAACCCAAACAACCGGCAGATGTCTCTTGTGAGCAGGGTGTCTTGTAAAAAGAAATGGAGCCTGGAAAACCCTACACAGACTTCACTACAGACTTTAGCAGACTGGTTTAGAAATAATTTAATAGCCAGAAATATGCCTGCCCTGCCCTAATAAAGAAATATTTGGTTAACTGCGAGTGAATCCCGTTTGCAGCCGTATAAGAAACGCAGGACGAATGAAACATGCCGGTTTTCTCCGAGTGCAACGATGATAGACAGACATCATTTGGACAAAATATAGAGCATATTAACCTCCGTTGCTCAGCCAAATGCCTTCCTGTTACGTCCTGTTATCACGGAGTTACAGGCGATAAACGATTTTTGATGGTCACAAGTTTACTTCATTAGCGGTTTATTGTTTTGATTATTAAAGAGTGTTTTTCATTTAAAGGTTTGACTTCGTGCTTATTCAGTAGAGCATTTAGTGCTCTCCCCAATCCCAGACGTTCACATTGCATGTTTGTTTGTAATGGATGCAACCGCGAGATACGCACTTGACGGCAATGAGTTGTCAACAGACATGAACCAAGACATATAGCCCAGCAGCAATCTATCTCAAATAACACATACTTGAAGTACCATTCATGATATGTTGTCAAATATTGAAGTTGTGGGAAGTTTACATAATTTAAGCTGTAGGATGTTTCGTTATAGGTACTCAATGGTGCTATTTCACACGCATTATGCATTTCACACCCTATAGCGACCCCCACTCACCGGGGCTAAGTGAAGCCTACAAATGGAATGTTCAAGTAATAACACAATCCAATGTGTGTCTCAATTGTCCCCCGCTGACCACCTCACACATTTCTCTAGATTTTGCAACGACCTTACATGACACAATGCCATAAAATATACCAGTTTTTAGGACACAGAATAATGTTTGTAATGATACCAGTTACGTTTAACAGTAACATAAGTGTAATGAGCTATTCATTGTCGAAGGTGCATGGTGAAGTGAAATTCTTACTTTGGAAAACAAATATTTGCCGATATCATTGGATGGGGGATACTTGTTTATTTTTACGTAGCCTACAATGGCCAGTTCAGACAAAGCCGAAATTGCTCCTTTTGAAACAATGAGTGAGCAGGCCGCGCATTTATATGGTTATATTGCTTGACTTAAATCCCAGAGAGGCTACCGCACCCCACAGTGATGGGCCTAGCGGTCTTACGCGTTCAGTGTGGGGTATAAACAAGCTGAGAATTTAGCGGTGTCACATCTGCCTGTCACAGACATGGGGAGCTCTTTGAAGCTTGGGATAATATGGTACAGTTACTACAGTAACAGTATTTTATTTTACTTCTTATGGAATATTTTTTTTTCACTTTTATAATGGCTTTGTTATGCTGTTGGAACAAATAGTAGTTGATTATAAAGGCATTGACTGATGATAGTGGATATAACGTGTTATCCCGAGGCCTTTGCAAGTCAGCATCTCCGACGGTAGTTTACCCTATTAAAAATATACGTTTTCGATGTCCCAAACGGAGAGCCCTACTTTATTGTTTTTAACGATCTCTATACTACTCACCAAAATGTAGCCATGGGAACATGATGAAGTATCCAACTGTCGTGTGTTAAATTATTGTGATTACGAGCCAGTGGTTTTCAAACATTATGCGTGACTCTGACATCTAACGAAATGCAACAGGCTCATATCGTCCTCGCATTCGCAAAATGAGGACATACATGAGACTGCTCAGATAATAACAGGTGTACCTCCAGTTTTGCACGGTTTTAGTCAAGTTATAGGCCGGTTTTAGTCAAGTTATAGGCCTGTTTACCTTTAAAGGTCCTGCATTCTGCATTTTGCAATGAGCAGTGCTTTCCCTTTTGAATTGGAAATGCTCTGTGTCATGGTGTGTGTGTGTGTGTGTGTGTGTGTGTGTGTGTGTGTGTGTGTTTCTATGAATTGTTAATCCAGCCCTGCCCCCAACAACTCACCTTTCCACCTCTCCATCTCTGGCCTATTGTCCAGGAGGAGGAGGGGCCTGAGGCCTGGACAAAGTCATCAACAGAGTCATAGCACTGAAGGGAGAGGCAACTGGCATGTGATCTCCCCACGGGCCAATGGATGTACAAGTTTTCTCCTGTGCCTACGAAATTTAATCCAGTGTTTTGTCAAGTTGCAAATTGCTATTTGTTTTAACGAATTTTTATGATAGTATGAAGTACTTTTTGTATAGGCTACTATTGTCACGAATCGTCCAGAACCTTCCAGATCCTGAGCCGGGTTTTCCTGTACCTACCTGGCTGGCGCCACTTTTAAGGTGCTCCATTCCCAGGTGGTCAACTCCATGCCATGTTTTGCTGCTGACCTACTGTATCTCCTGTCTCCCTGCTCTGCTGCTCAGCACACCTGTGTCTGATTACTTAATCAGGCACAGTATTTAGGCTGGGCTCTTGGAATCCTTCAGTGCCAAGTTATCTTGCTATGTCATCTGGATGTTACTGCTGCTCTGCTACGCTTTCCCTGTGGAATTACGTTTTTACCTTTTTTGACTGAACTTTGTTACTGAACTTTGGACTGATCTCTGACCACGATTTTGGATTACTGTTTTTTGATTGTTTGCCCTGGACCTTGTGTGTTGTGCTCCCTCATTGACTTTCAATTGTGCTCTGCCATTGCCTGCTGTTTGCTTGAAGCGGTTCTTGTTTTCCACTGAACATTAAAGGGACACCAGGCAATGCTTTCGTGTTAATTAATCATCTTCGTAAGTCGATATATGGTTAAATGACTCATTACGGGGCGAATGAAGGCTCTCTCGCCCGCCCCTACTGCCTGTAGGAAGAATATCCCACTTGCAAGTTCGGTGTATCCTACCCGCCGACCGAAGCAGGATCAGTTTACAGCACAGAGGCAGGCTAACGAAACGCTAGAGATTGTTGCAAACGTGTGTATAATGGCAGAGCCGGCGAAGAAGCAGTGAAAACCCTTGACGGAAGACGCAAAGAAAAGGAAAAGAGCTTCAGACCGAGCGAGGGGGAGTTTCGTAGAGAAAAAGCATCAGGCTTGCCTGGTGTCCCTTTAAATCACAGTTTAACCCGTTACCATTTTTGCTTGTGTCCTACTTCGGGGTCCAACCAGTACCTCTGGCCTACTGGCCATAACAACTATCTTAATTGCTTTATACTCAATACTTGACCAATGGCTATTGCATCTGTCTATTGCAAGTGAGAATGTGGCAGGTGATCTACTGTATAGACTTCATAAAATAAAATAAACAGATTGCTAATGGCCTACAAGCTGATCTGGGGTGCGTTTCCCATACAACTACGGAGGTTAGCTTTTTACTAACGTGGTACGATGCATCGTTCAACTAACCAACATGTAAGTTACGACTGTTTCCCAAAACGGTCGTACTTACATAGTACTTTGTAAGTTTGGACCATGATAGTTTCCAAACTTCAGTAGTCTGGACTAAGGTGGTTAATGACGTTTAGTAGCACGGGAACGGGCACACCTGTACATAACAGAGACTTAATGATGGACTACCTTAGTTTAATCCGTGAAATCTGTTTTTCTCAGGGTCCTCAAGTTAATTCATTGGTTCATATAGACCAGGGGTGGGCAAACTTTTTGGCTCAAGGGCCACATTGGGTTTTGAAAATTGGCCGGCGGGCCGCACAACAACCCCAACCCCCCCCCCTTGTTTTAAATTAGATTTGTTTTAAAATATGAATTGCTTAAAAATACTGCTAATTTTATGCTGTTTAACAAATTTATAAATTGTGCACTGTCGCTTTAAGACAGTCGCTTTAATTCACGTTTATTTCTCAATGATCTTCTGCCTGCTCCGCTATGGCTAGTGCTGTACCTACGGCTGGGCCCTCTCACAGTTTTTAAATGGTCAGTAGTGGGAACTACTGTTGCCTTCATGATTTCCTTTTAAAACTTTCTTATAAGAAGGCGATATCAATTATCAACAATCACAAGCCAGCTGGAACCTGCGGCTCTCTCTCCCTCTCGTGAGTGCAGACGCGTTCCCAATTAAATGGATTGCATAATGTTCACGTTAGATCTGCTGCAAAGGAGATAACTAAGAGTTAACTTAGTTTAACATGATGTTATCTCTATTTAACATGATGTTTTGACATTGACATTGTAAACGTTATCTAAGGAGAGTGAAAAGCAGTTTGCAGTAAAGCTAACCAACGTCGTCTCTATCGCAGGAAAAAAATAGCGAGCAGCCTGATAACTAAATGAAATGCTTGGCGGGCCGGATGAAAGTGCTTGGCGGGGCCGCAGTTTGCCCACCCCTGATATAGACTGACCTTGTAAATTAACCACTGCTTTGAATTAACGTTTAACACGTGTCATTTAAATGCGCTGTCAATTCTGTGGCGCAGTGCGTTAAGGCCGGCTGATGACAGCCGTCATTGCGCAGCAGTTATCAGTCCTCTGTCCAAGAGTTCGAATCTGGGTTAAGCGTATGTAGCTTTTGGGAGACGCACCCCTGATGTCTGATGTGTGATCAGTGGAATATGGGGAGGGAAGTGGCAGTGTTTTTTTGCGCGTCTGCAGAAGTCAGCCAAATATGAATGTAATTTTGCGGCATAAAGCAGATGTATTTGTTTATTGTACAGAAAAATAAAAATGACATGTCAAGCAGTCAATTGACTACATTGCAGTCAAGAAGTAGGGCAAATTAATTTAAGCCTCTATTGCGTAGCCTGTTAAAAATGTCGCTAGATGGTATTAAATCGCCAACAACATTGTTTTCTGCAGAAGCCTACCCAAGGCTACAGATTAATTCTGAACAGTTATTTCTCTACTGGCTCAATTATCAAAAAGGTGCTTTCTCTTCGTCCTCTGCAAATGAAGCAGGTAGTTCTGTATAGAGACGTTAGAATGAATTAGCGTTTGCGATTGACAACGTTGTGATAAGTAGGCTATAACACTAACTTTGCAAAGTTAACTTGAATGCATACATTTTGAACAAAGTTGTGTAGGCTACACCGCGCCAGTTGTAGTCTGCATGAACAGTTCTTGCACAAGACACTGTTTTGATTTGCGTAGTTGCGTTACCCCCAAAACTGACAATAACGTAGACAGCAAATTAAGATATTTGTTCATTTTGTGGAGCGGCACCAGTAGGCTATCAAAAGCAGATTTCGATTTTCGTTACCACTGTGTAGCCAAGCCTTAAGCCATCCCCAAGTAGCCTAAATTGAGGTAATGTTTAATTATGCATGATTTATTTTGTTATTGAATTCTTAGGCTAGGATTCCTCTCGGCAACAATTATGTTTTTTCAGAAGGGGCGGCAGGCAGGCTACTGACAGAGCGATGTAGAGTGGCAGAAAGTGGTACTAAAGTTTAACGCCGCGTAATGCGCGACTGAAGTGGCCATTTGAAAGTAATGCCCACTGTAGCATTCAATAAAGTTCCGTATTGTATAGGTATATATACGTTCATGACGGAACCCTCGCAATTGTAACACTAACAAAGTTAAAAGGTTGCTGATGTGTGGATGCAATTCATAACATAGTTAGTTCAAATAACCGTTCGTACTTCTCCTTGGGACAAGCACTTTTGAGTGGAAAACACTTATCCATTTACATCGGGATTTTGCAAACATTCAGTGTCAGAGTCAATAAAATGAGCCCTGCATGAGTAACGAAACTGACAAGCAGCTGTAAGTAAACATGCTAAACTCAACATCCAAACAGTATTCTAACGTTAGCTTTGAGATACTGCTTGATTGCATAACTTAACTTAGTTTAGTCTCCTCAATGTAGGCCTTACTATGTTGTGATAAGACCTTAACAGAATTGACTTTAATGCAGCAGTTTTGAACAAATTTGTGCAGCATGGTCACGATGCTAAGCGGATTTAATAGCAATTTAGCCCACCGTGTTCTATGCAATGCTTTTATGTGGCAACAACAATCCTTCAACAATCGTGAATATTTTGTTATGCACATGCAGAGGAGGGGCAGCGGGCTCATTACGAGAGAGAGCGGTCGGGGCAAAGAAAGGCTGCGTGCGTAAAAAGCGCAGCTCAATGAAAGGATTTTATCTTATCTTTAATTTCAATAGTACAACATAGAACATCAATGTATGGCGGCCGGTTTTGATTTCGTGGCACCCCACCACAGATTAGTCAATGTATGGGAATCACTAAAGGTGCAAAATGAAAAATATTTGGCGGCACGCATTATGCTTGACGAATTGACGTACATATTTTGCGTCAACGTATTTTTTGCGTCAATGTCATTGATTACGTTGACGCGTTGTCCCAGCCCTACCTGGAGCACTAAAGTACATGGCTGCTGTTAGTGGGGATGACTGGTGTATTTATCTGTCCAATGGCCATTGGAATGGAATTTCAGGATGTTGCAAAATCAGGACAAATGATGGACATTTCACTTTGCCAGTGTTGTTATGTGTTTGGGTATATGGAATGGCTACCAATGAAAACTCAAATAGTTCCCAACACACAGTTGTTTGTTAATGGGCTGCCTAGGTCTGGAAAGTGAGACCTAAGTCATCTTGTGAATACAACCATCACACTTTTACCTATTTGGACCAAGGCTCTAATGATAAAATTAAGCAATAAGCCCCGAGAGTCCGTAGGTTACACTGATTCTACAACAGCTCTGGGGCGTTGTTAGGCACGATGCGCTAGCAGAGAATCAGTAGAATCAGTGTAACCTACGGACACGAGTGGCTTATTGCTTTTCTAAAACTGTTACTATAAATACCTGGCAAAGTTTCATAAAGTAAAGGCACAGCAACTAGAAATATAACAAGTTATTCCTAGATAATCATTCTTCCGCCAAGAAATATATTTCCTCTATCTGAATGGTTGGCAAGCAACGTCGAGACGCAGCTACTATCAAGTTATGGTAGCGCAGTAATATAGAACGAAATGCGGTCAAGGTTTATGTTTATGCTGGATTTTACAATGGCGTCGAATGCAATTCAGCCAATCACAATCAAGGACCGGAACTATCAGTTTTAGAAGGAAGTGATAGAACATGCCAAAGTGAAGCCATGTGATTGTGTTTGTAAAGGAACAGGCATATAAATGGGTCTGAACTGGGCTCTTCAGGGTGAATACAGTGCTGTGGTGCTTCTTGCTTTTGGTATCTAGACCAAGAACCTTTTAGACTCAAGAAACTATTTCAGACTCAAGGGGAAAAAAACCTTAGCATAACTGATACACTATTACTACACTATAAAATACACTATTATTATAGTGTCTGGACTCACCTTTATGTGTGTTGCTGTTTGATCACAGGTCACTTTAGCCTCCTCAAAGGTCTTCAGTTTCTTCTGTAAGGGCTGCAGTTTGACCTTGAGCTCCTCCTGGAATAAATAACAGACTTCACTGCAGACTGCAGCATCTAGTCCTCCTGTTACAGTTTGTATTCCTCTCCAAGTGGATCAGGTGATATAATGACATAATGAAAAGGGAAAAAAAACGTACCTTGCGGTCAAGCGCTGCTTCATCAATAGGGTGGAACTTATGGCCAGTGTGTTTTTTGGAGTCTCGACACACCAGACACACAGGCTGTTTATCATCCAGACAGAAGAGCTTGAGTTTCTCACTGTGCAGACTGCAGAGCACCTCAGACCCTGCTGAAGCTCTCTGACCTCTCTCCTGTAAGAAGGTCTCACACAGGTTCCTTAACGCCATGTTAGGAGGGTAAATCGTTTTTGAGCACTTTCTCCTGCAGTAGGGACATTCTCTGGATCCTTTACTCTCCCAGAACTGCTGCAGACAGGCTTTACAGATGCTGTGTGCACATGTTAAAATGACAGGATCCTTGTAGATGTCACAGCACACATGGCAGGTGAGATCCTCCTCCAGTTTAGAAGCCATTTTGTCTCTGCAGTAAAGTCTCCTGTTTGTTGTCCTCAGTCTGGTTCACCAGCTTCACTTTCACTTTCAGCAGTCAGAGCAGACGTGTCACAAACTCAGATTCTTCTCTGTTTTGAACACACTTTCATCCAAACGACTTTCAGACTCACCTTTGGTTTGAACTAAAATAGTTGTCCAGGAGTGAAGAGAGGGTTCTAGTAAAGGTATCCCACAGGAGAGCGTCTAGTGAATGACAGAGAATCAACTTGTTGCACAACTTCACTTCCTGCTCCTGTGCCAGTGAGTCAGAGGGAGGGAATATGGGAAAGAAGGATTATGATTGGTTAGCCTTAGTTGCCTGACGAGTTATTCTATCTCTGCTGCCACTAACCAGTTTTTTTGTTTGTGTATTTGTTAGTTGTAAAGGAATTATTATTATCATTGTATAAAACACCTGTGTAAACAGATATATAAATCACCTCTGTAAGCAAAAATATTATACTGAGTTTCAAGGACACAGAATTCGAGTTGGGACACACAGGAAAAGGCCTCCCTTCTTCGTGTGCGTCTGTGCGTGGGTTTTGAGGAAATCAAGCTGAAGGAGAGTGCCAGAAGGAGTGTCTGGCATCCTGTTTTTTGTGTGCATCTGTACAATAAAAGATAACTTTTTGGGCTGCAGGATCAGAGACTGATGGTGAGGGGTTTCAAACTTTTCACTAGCACTCTCTCCTCGTGGCGCCAAGAGTTTGTGAGCAAACCAATACTACGTGTTGTGGTTCTTGTGTCTAATATGTTGAGGTAAATTCCATGACATTACTTGGTCCTTCGAGCCGGATCCCAAGACACCCAAGATCCTGGGACTGATCGTCGGAAGTTGAAGACTGTGCACAGCCCGCGGTCCGGGACCGTGGAAAGCCCAGTACGGTGAATTCCGTGCTGGCCAACCGACGGCGACCAGGCCCTGGACTGGATTGACGGGATCCGAATAGCAACAGAGCAGAACCATAACAGCGTGAGTAAAAACTAGTCTGGGACTATGTTTGAAAGGGAAAGATCGCATTAAGTTGCTCTTCTCTGTATACAGTACTGTTAAAATAGGCCTAACGATAAACTAAGTAGCTACTACAGGGGGGTTCGAGTCCCACCTGAGTTTATCGGGAGAGTACTACAGGGGGTTCGAGTCCCGCCTAAAAGTCTCTCCAAGAAAGGGAAAGTTTTGAATGTGTTTGAATGTGAGTGAATGAGGGGATTATCTGTAAGTTAAAACGAACAACAGAATCTGTGTGAACACCCAGAGAAGGCCGGGTACAGGTTAACACCTGTATCTAGAAGCTTGCCTTCTAGATTTGTTGTTTGCCCATTTGAGGACGATACAGTATAACCCCCTATTTGTAAAAATGGGTAATACCCAAGACAAAGAAAATGCTTTGAAAGGCGATGCCAAATTTATGTCCAAAATTCACCCAGGAATTGAAAATTGGCTAACACGATGGAAAGATAAGTTCGAATTTGAAGGCAAATTAACAGTTCCTGGCTGTTCGAAATTGTTACGCGACATAATGATGCACCACTCAAAAAAGAAAAAGGGTATAAAAACACAGCACCAAAAAGAAATTGATGCAGCTAAAATATGGTTGGAGGAAGCAAGAAAGCGCGAAAATAAAATAAAAGAACGAAAAAAATGTACCGTAGCGTATGTAAAAGAAGAAGACAATATGCCTTGCACCTCACCACCTCCTTACAACGGACCACAACCACAAGCAGCTGTGGGTAATGCCTCCGTGGCCACACCGTCGCCCGCTGTGGCTCCACAGAGCCTGTATCCCTCGCTGAGACGAGGACGGTCTCTAGATAGAGAAGCCCCAAAAACACGGTCACGGCGCACTAAAGACAACCCGATGTGGGATTGGTCCCCTAGGATGGACGGAGGGGTGGGAAAAGTATTAAGTGAAGAAAAAACACCAGCCGCTGCACATACACATCTGTATGATGATGACGTCGATGATTTTGATTATGATGACAAAACGCCAAGCTGGCCTCCACAGCCGCCTAAAATAAACGCGTTCCCAATGGTAGAATTACCTAATCCAACATTTAGGCCAGGCGAACAAGAAAGTGCTGACAACCGTCGAATAATGCATGTCTACAGGACATGGACCCAAGAGGACGTGAAGAAGGCAATTGAGGGAGTAGCCTCTCACAAAGCACAGATCGACGAATTCTGCGACGAAATGAAAAATATAATACTTGTGTACCACCTGAATGGTTTCGAGGTCGAAAGGATGTTCCGCTGTAAAATGGGCTCCGATTGGAGCCGTGTAAAAGACAGTTTTGTAGCCCATACAGGTGTGGTACAGCATATGCCCCCGGTTCCATGGAACTAAATCAACAAGTTCAGAACTTAGAGGATAAATGTAGACTAGTGTTCAAAAAACATTGCGATTACACCAAAATATATGCCACAATACAAAAAGATAATGAGGACGTTTGGGAGTTTAGAGACAGATTTGAAAAAGTGTTTAAAGCCTATAGTGGTTTAAAAACAGATACTGAAGACAATAAGAAAATTTATGAACAACAATTAAAACAAGCATTGCTCCAGAGTTTCAGGCCAGAGATAAAAGGTTGGATAGAAAAACATTTTGTCTCCTTTAGGACAGCAGCTATGCCAGAGTTTATGGAACAAGCTAAACACGCAGAGAAGACAGCACAAAACAAGAAGAAAGAGAAGGAAAAGAAAGAATCAGGGAAATTGGTAGAAGCATTTGTAACGGCAGTGCAAGGAACAGGAGGACAAACAGGCAGAGGCCGAGGCAGAGGCCGAGGCAATAGCAGAGGAAGAGGAGGACAGGGAGAAAATAAGCCAGGACGTAGAGATTATGAGAATGAGGGTGATGATAGTAACAAGTGTTACAAGTGTGGGGGTCGAGGGCATTGGGCCCGAGACTGCCCCAGTGAGGATAAGAAAGAACAAAAATATGATCAGGATCAATATGACAATTGACTAGGAAATGGAGAAGGGGAAGAGCTAGAAATATGTGAAGAATTTCTAGACTTGACCAGAGAAAGTGATACATATTAATGGCAAACCTGTAATCTTTTTATGTGATACTGGAGCATGCAGAACTGTAATGAAAGACATAGATGGCCTGCAAAAAACAGATCAAGCTATTCTCGTAAAATCAGCCAACAGTCATGTGCAAAAACAATATTTCAGTGAGCCTGTGGCTGTCAAGCTGACAGAAACAGGAAGCACTGTTTTCGCCCCTGTAGTCATGGCCCCTGGCTGTCCCTACAACCTGTTAGGACGAGATTTAATGGTAAAATTAAAATTAGCCATCTATCCAAATCTACAGGGGGGTATGGAGGCTAGGACATGTGATGAAATTGACATACACTTAGTCGAGGGGAGAAATACGCCGTATTACGTCTGGGCCCTAGAGCCTTCGCACCAGGACCCAGGAAAAACAATAGAGACGATAGTGCAAAAGGTTAAGGAAAGAATTAACCCACTGGCTAGCCTGGTACCCCCTGACGAATTAAGAATTGACCTGAGACGCAAACCTACACCTGGGCCAGACCCAGAGTATGACAAACTAGTGCATAAACTAGGACCTACTAGAGTGACTTTGACTTATTTGTGTTGGTTGGACAGAGAATCTTTTTGTCAAGCAGTTCTGCCACCGCCCGCGCAGAGACTGATGTGTTGGGAACTGAAACCCCACATGCAGCTGTCCACTAGCCCAAATGAAAAACAGTCACGTCTAGACAAACATGTGAACTTTGTAACACAAATACAAGATTGGAGAACTGAAACTCAAGATGTTGAAAAAAGCACCACCACTGGTTGGAGGCGCACCAGTCTAAATTATGTGGTGACTTTTACACCAACAGTAATACTACATGACAAAACAGAGACATGATTGATGGTTTTGACAGAGGCTGAGGATCAAGCGCTAAAAATAATTCCGTCAAGCTTATGGTCAAAAGGACCTACGGACGTGGGTCTGATTAAAGACATAGAGCCCGTGCGAATTAGAGCAAAAACAGGTTATTATCCATGCCAAAAACAATATCCCCTTAAACCTGACGCAGAAGCGGGGATAAAACCTGTGATAGCAGAAATGATTAAAGCTGGGGTTATTGTGCCATGCCCTAAGTCACCGTGTAATACGCCGATATTTCCTGTCAAGAAAGCGGCCCCATCTACTGGTTGGCGCATGGTACAAGACCTCCGAGCCGTAAACAATGCAGTAATAGCCCGCGCTCCAAATGTGCCTGATCCCCATACTCTGTTGAACCAATTAAATCCAGAAGCTAAAGTATTTTCAGTATTAGATCTGTCAAACGCGTTTTACTCAATCCCTGTCCATAAAGACAGTCAACATTGGTTCGCATTCACATTTGAAGGGAAACGTTACACATTTACACGCCTAAGCCAAGGGTATTGTGAGTCGCCTACAATATTTTCCGAAGCAATACATAACTGCTTGGCAAAGTTTATCCCGCCCTGCGGAAGTCAAATTTTGGCTTATGTTGATGATCTGCTCATAGCAGGAATTAACGAAGAAAAATGCAAAATTGATACACTGGCACTTCTAAAATATTTGCACAAAACCGGACATAAAGTGAGCAAAGACAAATTGCAATTGTGGCGCTCTGAAGTAAAGTATTTAGGACACACACTGACAAAGGATGGCAGACATGTGCATTCTAGCCGTAAAAAAGCAATATTAGAAGCACCAAAACCGATGACAAAGAAGCAAATGATGTCATTTTTAGGGCTCTGCAACTATTGTCGAATGTGGGTCCCAAGCTATGCCGAAAAGACGCGCCCCTTACAAGCATTAAAGGAGAAGTTCGGTGTGAAATTGACCTTAGCTGTACTGAAAGATGTTGCCGAGTACTTACATGTGTCCAATAGGCACCTTCGCTCACCCCCTAGCATTCCGAATTATGACGTTTTTAGCCGAGTAGCTATGGGGGGCATAGCGTAGCCTATGCAGCTAAATCGCTATTTTTACACAATTAAAAAGGTTCCAAGACCCTCAGAAGTCTACCAATGCAGTGTGGAGTTACTTGTAACTTTTTTAATGGTGTAAAAGTAGCGATTTAGTTGCATAGGCTACGCTATGCCCCCACAGCTACTCGGCTAAAAACGGCGTAATTCGGAATGCTAGGGGGTGAGCGAAGGTGCCTATTGGACACATGTAAGTACTCGGCAACATCTTTCAGTACAGCTAAGGTCAATTTCACACCGAACTTCTCCTTTAATCTTTGACGAGCCTATGGCTGCGCACGATAAACTAAAATGGACTAAAGAGGCTGAAACTGCGTTTGAAAACATAAAACAATTAATTGCTGGATCCACTGTTTTAGCGCTGCCTGATTACACTAAGCCGTTCACACAAATGGTCGATACAAAAAATGGTTTCATGACTTCTGTTTTGACGCAGCAGTGGGGAGCAAAAAATAGACCAGTGGCATTTTACAGTTCACGACTGGATCCGGTGGCGAGAGCAACTCCTGTGTGTGTGCAGGCTGTACTCGCCACAGCAATGGCAGTACAAGTGTCAGCTGAAGTCGTGCTTTTTCACCCACTGACTGTGAAAGTGCCACATGCTGTCTCTCTACTGCTGTTACAAACCAACATGACATTCTTATCTCCCGCAAGACACCTCTCGTGTATGACAGTGTTGTTATCGCAACCACACATCACCATAGAGCGCTGCACTGTCCTAAACCCATCCACTCTGTTGCCAACAGCTGAGGATGGGGTGGAGCATAAGTGTTTGGAGATTACACAAACGAACATGAAACCTAGAGCTGATTTAACTGATCAACCGCTGAAAAAAGGTGAAATAATTTTCATTGACGGATCGGCCGTAAAAGATAAATGTGGTGTAAATAAAGCAGCCTATGCAGTGACTACCCTAACTACAAAAATAGAGGCAAAACGTTTGCCCACTTCATACTCTGCACAAGCAGCTGAATTGACAGCCCTAACCAGAGCATGTGAGCTTTTTGCAAAAAAGGAAGTAACAATTTACACAGACAGTCAATATGCTTTTGCTGCGTCTCACATTTTTTGTGTACATTGGAAAAGACGTGGCTACAAAACCTCTGGAAAACCAGTAAAACATAAAGACTTACTTCTGAAATTATATGACGCTCTTCAATTACCAAAAAAGCTTGCCATTTGTAAATGTGAAGCGCATACTAACAAAACTGATACTGTTTCAAGAGGAAATGCCCTGGCAGATGAATGTGCAAAGGAAGCCACAGGCGTGTTCCTCTTGCAAACGGAAACTGACGAAATCCTACAGACACGACAGCAGCAAGCGTCTGTTAAAGAGAGAGACCTATGGAAGAAACATGGGTGCTACCTAAAAGACAATATCTACGTCGGTCCAAATGGCAAACCAGTATTACCTAAATCTATGTATAAATGGGCAAGTTTAGTGACACATGGTCGTTGCCACGTGTCATCGGGCGGAATGTGTACAGTTTTACGTGAATTTTATACTACATTTGGTTTTACTACCTACTCAAAAAACTTTTGCCACCAGTGTATAATCTGCATTAAACATAATTCACAGGGACATGCGAGACCAAAGAGAGGACAATTCCCTTCACCCCCACATCCGTTTCATACAATACACATGGATTTTATCCAGTTGAACAAAGTTCATAACCTAGAATATGTGTTGGTGGTGATAGATGTGTTCTCTAAGTGGGTCGAGCTATTCCCATGTCGCACGCCTGATGCTGCTGCCGTAGCCAAAGCACTCTGTAGGCGGATTATCCCAAGCCATGGAGTGCCCAGACTAATTCGAAGTGATAACGGAACACATTTTGTTAATGAGGTAATTGACAAAATTGGTGAACATTTTGGTATTGACCTAAAAAGACACTCTGCTTATCACCCGGAATCTGCGGGTTTAGTGGAACGAAATAACGGGACGATTAAATCGAAATTAAGAAAAACAATGGCTGAGACGGGATGGCAGTGGCCAGATTGTCTAGACATTGTACAATTAAGTATGAGAACAACACCTAATGCTGCCACACAGCTATCCCCGTTTGAAATGCTGTATGGCAGACCTTACACCATTCCTGATTTCTCTTGTAGTAAATCTACGCCTGATGATGATGAAGGAGTAGTGGGACAGTTGATCAAGACTCTGTCGTCTAAGAAATGTGTAGACACGAATACTGTTCCCTCTCTCTCTCTCTCTCCACAGGACCCTAAAGTGAAACCAGGAGACTGGGTGTTCATCAAAGTCATAAAGCGGAAATCTTGGGCGGAACCTCGTTGGCAGGGGCCACACTAGGTTATTCTAGCCACTCCTACTGCAGTGAAGGTACGCGGCCGAACCTCTTGGACACACATCTCGCATTGTAAGGTGCGGGACATTCCAGCTGCAGAGTCAACCGCTGTGGAGAGGAAATCTGACTACAAAGGGGTCTAGAGGTATAGAATCTAGTCGTCTCAACGTCAGTGTTTTTACAGAGCCTCCACGGTTTAGTGACGATGCCTGGGGGTCACGGGCCTTTGATGTGGAGGTTGGTCCTCGGAGGGGTTTTTGCCCTCACCTTATTGAGACTGTTGCTACAAGGACTGAACAATGACTTTTTCGTGAGAGACAAAGGAAGCCGATACAGAAGATGGAAGAGATGGGTTTTGTCTGAAGATCTGCATACCTACAACATAACACATGTGTATCATTTGAATTCATGGTATCGCTATGCTCAAATGTTAGCTGATTTGAATAATGTGTCTGACTGTTATGTATGTTCCATGATGCCAATATCTGCTTCTCATCCCCGTTTAACAGTCGCCAAAATCTCTCATAGACAGAGTGTGTGTGTAGGTGAGCGGACGTCTATCGAACAAGATGTTTTTAGCATTTATAATACATCCCACATAACAATTCATGACAATGGCACTTCTTCTATCAGTAAACCCTGTGCAGTGACACACCCTTTGAAGTACCTAAATTCTAACGTAACATTGACCCCTTATGCCACTGTTAGACCTAAAACAATATTCCCGCTGTGTTTCTTCAGAAATGGTTCAGTGCCTGTGGGGAGTTTGCCTCTCTACAGGTGTCGTCAGACAGCGGTTCCTGTGGAAACGTGCGTGATGCAAGGTCAAAAGAAAAGTAGAATTTTTGATGCAGGTGGTGATATCTGTCCATGGCCCAACCCTAGAAATAAGACCAGGTGCAGGTGTTGGAGTGACTATCTTATACCTAGTCCTGATGGTACGACCCCATTAGACGGTATCTATTGGATGTGTGGCCACAAAGTCTACCTAAATCTTCCACCCAAGTGGGTAGGAATTTGTGCTCCGGTGCGTCTGACTGACCACACTTACATTATAACTCAGACTACCCACCACCGCCGTAGCCGCAGATTTGTAGTAGATGTGAAACCACATGATCCTATTTGGGGAAAGGATGTCCCTGATGAACATAAGTTGTGGTCTGCTAGTCATAAAATAAGGTTAAGTCTGTTCCCCTGGGTAGGGGTTGGAAAGTTACTGTTAAGAATGGAAACACAAGAATACAGAATTGGATTGTTTGTAAATTCATCTATCAAAGTAAATGAGAAACAAAACGTTGAAATGTCTGCTATGCGTTTAATGTTGATACAAAATAGATTGGTGCTTGACCTAATGGCAGCTGCAGAAGGAGGTGTTTGTGCAATGCTGAATGATACATGCTGTACATACATTCCGGATGAGGCGAACAGTCATGATGTTACTGAAGCTTTGCACCAAATGAAAAATGTACAACAAGCAATGATTACTGATACGGTTAACCAAGGATGGGATCCTCTTTCATGGTTTAGGTCCGGTACCTGGCTGCAGATAATTTAGAAAATATGTGCTCCTATACTTGCTGTATTAATCTTGTTCTGTGTATTCACAACATGTGTATTACCTTGTTTTCGCCATCTTATAACCAAGACTGTAACTGCTAATATGAATGCTTTGCTTTTGCAAGAAGAGGCATGTAGGCTCCTCGCTGAGGGCAACAGTGAAGTGTAATGATTAATTGATTAACCTCATGATCAGCAATGAAGTTGTTACAGAAAACCTGTATTGGAGATGTTACAATGGAACAGATGATTGTGATAGTTACCAATGATAAACAGGAGGGAAATGTAAAGGAATTATTATTATCATTGTATAAAACACCTGTGTAAACAGATATATAAATCACCTCTGTAAGCAAAAATATTATACTGAGTTTCAAGGACACAGAATTCGAGTTGGGACACACAGGAAAAGGCCTCCCTTCTTCGTGTGCGTCTGTGCGTGGGTTTTGAGGAAATCAAGCTGAAGGAGAGTGCCAGAAGGAGTGTCTGGCATCCTGTTTTTTGTGTGCATCTGTACAATAAAAGATAACTTTTTGGGCTGCAGGATCAGAGACTGATGGTGAGGGGTTTCAAACTTTTCACTAGCACTCTCTCCTCGTGGCGCCAAGAGTTTGTGAGCAAACCAATACTACGTGTTGTGGTTCTTGTGTCTAATATGTTGAGGTAAATTCCATGACATTAGTTTTTAAATTGCACACACAAGGTTTGAATTAATTATGTATCTCTTCTGATCTTATTCTTAAGTTCTGTATAACTATGCAATAGGAAGTAGGCAATGTGGTTATACTTGGACTTTCATCCAAAGCGACTTACTGTACATCATTAGCAGACTTGTCACTCCCAGACTCAGATAGTTCTCTTTCACACTTTATCCAGGTGACTTTCAGGTCCAGGTTTCCCTCATTACTTCTAAAAAACTGTGTTAAAGAAGGTTCTAGAAAAAGTATCCCATATGAGGGTGTCTAGTGGAGGGAAAAAAATCAACCTGTCACTTAACTTCACTTCCTGCCCCTACATGAGTCAGCCAGAGGGAGGGACTGTGGTAAAAAAGGATTCTGATTGGCCGGCCGTAGTTGCCAGACCAGTTCCCAGGTATCTGCAGCCACCAATGGAGTTCAGTTCAAAGTTCCAGTTGTGGGTGTGAACAGAACCTGCTGCAGACACAGGGACTGACCCCAGATCAGTGGAGTACACACACAGATTCCCCACACATACTTTGATCCGGAAATTCAGGTTCAAAAGAAGGCAGGCAGACAGGGCATTCAATGTGTGGTCTGCAGAAATGACTATCCTACCTGATGAAACAAATAGGCTGCTTGAATACATGGACATATTCAGATTTAGTTTGCGCTCAAAAAATATTTCAATTTAATGAGTGTTCACTCAATGTGTCTGTATGTCATGCATAATCACACCATTGTGTGTTAATTATTAAACTGAAGTTATAAATATATGCAGTACACACATACACAGTTATGGTCTTCTCTCTTAATCTGATTTTACAGTAATCAACACTATGCACTGTTGTATGAATGTGGTCAGCAGTTGTAGTTATTTCTGTAACTTACATGAAATTATCTCTAGTAGAGAGTGTGATTACAAAGGGGAGTGGAATGACACAGGAATCTACCAAATCCTGTCCATCCCTCCCTCCATCTTTCTCTTATTGTCTGTGTCTGTGTTGGTGGTGTGTGTCCCTGTGGTTTCTTTGTGAGAGGGGGATCATAGAGATGTGGAGTAGATGTTCCCACTGAACTGGGAATGCCCTCCATCCATCATCCATCCATCGATCCATCCATCCATCCACCAGGCCTTCCATGTAGCTACTGTAGATATCATGTGATGTTGAGTGTTGGTGTGTTCCCACATAATGCCCTCCATCATCCATCATCCATCCCTCCATCCATGTCGCTGGTGCGTCGGGGTCCTGTTAGCCCAGGCTGGACTTATTTTCTATAATTACCGGCGGACAATACATTATCCCTTACAGACCTCGGAACATTGAGAAGGCCCATTCATGTGAATGGAACTTACTGCAGCACTCTGAAGAGCCATGTAATAACTATTTATACAAATCCATGACTTTACTCATGAAGTATTATGATACTACCTTATAAGCCTTTACAACTTGATGTTTCAGGTTTTGACCTCTTGACCATGGCAATGAAAACAGCTTCATAAAGTTAGGGTTATAACATATTTATGTTGTGTGAGTGCAGTCACAACTATTTGTGAATGGTTATCAGTGTTGGGAGTAATGCGTTACAAAAGTAATGTAATTACTGTAATATATTGCTGTTTGCGGTAACGCGGTAATGTAAGGCATTACAAAAAAAATATTGGGTAATATTTACTCGGTACAAACTTCAGTAACGCGCGTTACAATGCAGTTTAACCCAAAATTAAGCGCTTGTTTTGTTTTAATACATATTCGCAAACACCACGCGAGAACAACAGAGGAGAAAAAATCCGCGCAAAATAGTAGAACAGTTATCTCCTGATACTGGTTGAATATGACTGTGGCTGCAGCAGACTCGCAGGCGAACTATTTGCTGGATGGACATAAGCCTACGCTCATTATTTTCAGCTTGTCAGAGACAAGGCTATGAAGAACATAATAGTTAGTGCACTTTGTGTGCGAAACCGAAAGATCTCTCAGCTCGCGAAATAGCACAAGTAAATTAATGAAACATCTAAAGTAGTGCCACGCTAATCTTTTTGATTCTTGATAAAACACAAACTATGCTGTTGTGCATGTCAGCTTTGTGCTGTGAACTTGAATTGAAGAGAATAAAGGGATAGAAATGCAGAAAAAGATTGTGTAGCCTGGCAGTGCCACCGCTCCCACCACGCGCATCACGCACTTTGCGTTGGGCACCAAAGGACAGGGGGGGCACCCAAATGTAACCAATGAATAGCAGCAAACTGCGTTTCACTCTTCATCAATAACGTTTACAATGTCAAAATGCACTAACACGATGTTACATGCAAGTTTGATACCTTTTGGGTTCTCTCAATCACCACGTAGTACTAGAATTGATGGGTCTTCAATCATTCGTTTTCCAAGCACTTAGGCTACATGAAGCACATGATATGCTGAGTCGACTGAAACGCATTCCATTCAGATAGCTAGGTGGATACCAGGCTCATAATTCACTTGTACTCACAAAACGAAATGTGAAGCAACATGTCATTTCATACTTCAATTTACAAAGCAATGAAGGTTGCTTAAAACAACTTAACATTGTGCATATTATTGTTAATATTGTGCTATCAATGTAACTCAAACAAATAAGGCTTGTAAACAAGAGCTGGCAAAAGGGCATTATGACAACGTAAAGATCAATGCTCTTAAAGTGACAGGGCACCATTTATAAGTAAAACAGCATTTCTTCAGAAATTAATGTTTAAAAATACACAGTAATGGTCTGTACACTGCAAAAAATGAAATCTAACCAAGTGTTATTAATCTTATATTAAGATTAAAAAATCTATTTGGTATTGTTTTTAGTATGAAAAGACTTACCTAGCGCCCTCTCAAAAGAACATTTTGACTTAATTTAAGAAGATTTTGACTTATTTTAAGGAGTCTTATCAAGACAAATTTGCTCAACGCACTGGCAGCCAAATTTGCTTGTTTTTAGGACACATTTGCTTAACGCACTGGCAGCCAAATTTGCTTGTTTTCAGGATGAGATGTCTTAAAATAAGTCAAACTTTTTTTAAATTAAGTCAAATGTTTTCACAAGGAAGCGCTAGGTAAGTCTCTTTATACTGAAAACAATACCAACTAGTTTTTTTTATCTTGATATAAGATTAATAACACTTGGTGAGATTTTGTTAGATAAGCAGTTTTTGCAGTGTAAATAATAGGCCTTTTATTTTACTTTAGGTGTTTGAGTTATCATTTAAATGTCACTCACTCAAAGCCACTCACTTAGGGCACCGAAATGGCCAGCAGGCCACCATCTTGACATGTCTTTATTAAAGGAACCGTATGTAAAAAATGTATTTCAATTAATCATAAAATTGCCCTGATATGTCACTAGACATTAAGAAATCATGTTCATTTCAAATACTTATATCACTGACAACAGTAGTCTGGCCAGGATATTGTCATTTAAAAAGTGAAGTTGCAGCCCTCAACTGATGTTGATATTGTCATGTTGTGTTTTGGCCTAATGCGCCACCCTCCACCTATCTACTAATCACAAAGTCAGTAGTGTTTCGTCATCCGGTTGCCAACTCTGCCAGTCAGAGGGGAGGGGAAGGGGATACACCACTCTACAGTAATTTGAAAGTGATTGTAGTACCCGTTTTGGCCACAATCTTACATACAGTTCCTTTAAGCTTTGATTTACAATATAGTAGGCTCTCTATTGATTTTAATGAGTAGGCCTAGGCCTTAAAGTTACAGTATTTCTATCACAATTTACCAGACTTTGACCTTTTGTCGGTTTTTAACAAAATTGATGATTGTTCCTTGTATTGCATTATGAGCACTGCGCCTATTGCATTCTACTGTTGCCTTAAGCCTAGCTCAGTCATTATGCTATACCACATCTCCCTCCATTGGAAGAGCAAGCTGCATTGAGCGTAATAAATTGCATTTAGAATGGCAAATCCATATTTCTAGATATTTTGGTGAAAGTAACTTAAAAGTAATGCAACAGTAGTGTAATGCCTTACAATTCAGAGACAGTAATATTATAATGTAACAAATTACTTTGAAATGACAGTAATAAGTAATGCATAGTACATTACGATTTTGAAGTAACTTGCCCAACACTGATGGTTATAGACTTAATAGGCGTAATGGTCATAGGCTTAAATGTTAGTCAAAAGTTTACATTAAAGCAGGAGTCTCAAACACCCGGCCCGCGTCCGGCCCAATTCCGGCCCGCGACGTATGTCAAAATAATAATGTAATCCGGCCCTTGAGACTATTTTTAATTGCGACAAACAACGATACTGATTAAAATAGACGATAGTTCCAAGTACGGTGACAAATCTCATTTGTACTCTGCTCCACTATGTGCTACACATCCAGAGCTTCATTCAAACCCAAAATCGCTGCGCAAAGTTTTCAGGAAGGCTACACGCGAGAAACACAAAGACGTGCATTTGTAATGACGCGGAAGCGATGCAGGCCATAGTGTTGCATAAATTGAAGCAGAAATTAAGCGGAAATAGGCCTACACCAAATGTTGAAAAACGTTTACGTGTGATGAAGTCTTAGGTAGGCTATGTTATTCACCTATTCTAAATCTGAAGGAGAATATCCTTTTGGAGATTATGATCCATCGTCTATTGAATGGAGGTGCGTCTGCGTGTAGCCTATACGACGGTGTCCACTAAGCATACCATGCTTATTTCGACCCTCTGTCCAACATAGCTTGGAGGTTGCAATGGTAATCGTGATGATAGTGTCCGTAATGGACGTGATACAGACAGCAGGGCTAGCAGGGGCGTTTAGACTTTAAGGACAACCTGGGCTTAGCCCGGCTGGACCGGATGTAACTGTAATTACCTGAGGATTTTATTTACATATATACAGTACATAAAAGGTGTTATTATAGTAGACAACAGACTACATTAGACTGCCCAAATTATTTATTATTGAATTACTAGGCACATACACATTTAAGTGTGAGGTTGCATGTAATGTATCATTAAGCAAATGTTCTGCACCTCCTTCTGTTGATCTCCCTTCTCTCTATCACCTGACTGCTCTTTTGTTGTTTGATCTATGCCAGAAATCTACCAAAAAGACAGTAAAATGTTTGTGGTTGAAGTTCTGTCTCAGTCTGTTTCTCTGTCTGTTCTTATCACTTACTCCCCAGATAGCAATTTCCTTTGGGCCGGATCCGCATAACAGCCTTTAGATCCGCCTGTAGCGGACATACGGTATCTGGCTGTGGACCAGATCTGCTCCTGATAGAGGTTTCAGCTCTGCTAGTAATGCTGTTTTATCACCGGTTTACAGATTTGTCCCAGGTCCGATTTCCGCAACTCAACTGGAAGTCAGGAAATGCGTTTAAAATACAAAACACTGATTTGGCCCAAACCTGTGATACGGATATGAGCCGAATGACCATTTTTTCACAGCAGACCCAGGTGGTAATGATATTAATTAAGGTGCGGATTCTGCTAAATTGACTGTCCTTTCCCTACTTTATTGTCAACTGGCTGCTAAAGAAAAAAAAAGGTATTTTGGAATGGCACAAATTTAGAAGCCATGGGGGTGCACTATGTTCCCTTGGCCACTTCATTTCTACAGTAAGGCTGGAAAAGAAGATATAGTTGGCTCAATATTGATCGCTCGTTTCATTATTTTTATTATTACCTAGCAGTGGTAAAAGTAGTCAATTGCTGTTTGTGTCAGATCAAACAGTGCTATGAGACAACCCCATATTCTTGCCACGCATGCAGAAGTCCAAGCAGTAACGTTAATCAAGGATCTTTGGTTTGCCTTTTGACATGATTTGCCAGCCTGGGGTTGGACTAGGACACAGCTCAACTTTTCAAGGTAGGCTATCTGCTTTTTATCTCTGTTGGTTTATTCAGAGACAACAACAAGCAGCCGAGCGATTGATAACTTTAGGCCTACTGTAAGTTTATACTATTATTTTCCAGCAATATAGGCTAGCTTAGCTTGAGCAAAATAACTCACAATAACTAGCCTATTTTGGAAAAAACAGTGATAACGCTAACAGGATCACTGATGATAAAAAACGAGTGTAATTGTCTTAGCCTATTTTCAAAAAGGAATAAATGGCTAATGTTTATTTTGTGTTGTTTCAGATTGACCATGGAGATGACTGGAAGATAGCCTGAATATCGATGGGAACAGTGGAATTAACACGATTTAAACATGGGATTGCACTTCTACAGCCAGGTTGTTGAATAAAAAAAATAATAGGACACTTATTTGTAAAGTTTTTTTTTACCCCCCTATTGTGTTTGTAGCCTAGCTTATGTTTATTAGTTGAGCTGTTGGGAAAACGTTACGAACTTTAGCCTGGGTTAACCGATAACGAACCTGTTAGCTAATGTGTAGTGTAGCAAACAGATTTTCAGGATAATTAGCCTAATTACCAATCACATTTCACGTGTCAAATAAAGCCAGCTGATATCTGATAAACGGGTCCGTACCACACACAATAAGCGGACCCGTATTGCATATGATAAGCAGATCTGGAACACGTCAGTAACAAAGACTCTCATACGGAACTGGGCCAGTCTTAGCCCTTATTGGAACCAGATCCGTCAAACGGATCCAGACCAGTTTTGGACCGATGTGCGTTTGGACGCCGGATCAGGTCCATTATGCAGATCCGTGCCGGACGTTGTGGTAGGTGTGGCCCAGTTCCGTCCCAGTGTATGTTTGTTATCTGGGTCTGTTCTTTCATCACTTAATGCTATCCTTCTCATCATTTGCTATTTTTGCTTCTCATCACCTACACTTCTCTCTTCTCCTCCTCATCACTTGCTGTTGCCACTGTAAAAACATCTCCCTTACGAAAAAAATCCTACATTGCAGGCCTATTGTGTATCAAAACTGCAATTTTTTGCTATTGTGTTAGAGCAGTGGTCCCAAAACTTTTTCTTCCGAGGGCCAGCTCACTATGCCTGGCTCCAAGAGAGGGCCAGAGACTCAGAGTAGTTACCATAAATAGCTTAGTGCTGTGATCTACCTTAGTTGAATATTCTATTACATGTAATCATAGGCTATTGCAATTTAATACCATTGTTAGCTGTGTTTATATTGTCATCATGCCATATCAGTGTAAAATTAAATAATAGGCCTACTAATAAAAAAACGTTTGCATTCCCAAAAGTAGTCCCAAAAGTATATTTTATTAAAAAAATGTGTGAACTCTGAATTCTGTGTCTTTGCATATACAGCTCAAGTTGTGAATATCCTACAAATAATTTAAAGTTCTCAAACTATGAGAACTACGAGAAGTGCTGAAGTGGTCTGAAATGACCACCATTCTAACTTTCAGTCACCTGATGAGAACTTTGTGAACTCTTTGTATGAACATTTGAACGAGTGAATAAAAAATTAGAAATAATTATCCCAGAAAGTCACAGAAATATGACTTGAATAGAAGTTAGTTAGTTATTAACAATTAATTGATACATTTTTAAAATACTTTGAGCACTGATGCAGTCAGCATAGGCCTCTTACATTGTTTGCAGGTAGGCCTACATTTCATTCCGTTTTCGATGGCAAATGCAAAACAGCGCCAAAACAACCACCGGTGGACAAAAAGAGTATTACATGTGTACTGTTAAGACTCGCCATAGAGAATGAATGGGGGAAATTGCGGAGGTTTCAGTTTGACGATGTTGCACTCCCGTGCGGGCCGGATGATATATACTACGGACATGTTTTGGGGGGCCACCCAAAATGACGTGGAGGGCCGTAGTTTAGGGACCACTGTGTTAGAGAGTGTAACATCCTCGTCTGCTCTTCAGAACATCAGTAGCAAATGTTCAACAACGGGGAAAGCATTAGCCCTTCTGGCTAAATGTATTTATTTAGAGCTGAGTAAATATTGAAGTTGGCTAGTAGATTTCAGACAGAAAATACGGATTGCCTATTGAATGGTGGGTGGGTGAATTTCGCCACTTCATTTGTCAGTGACTGGTAGATATTCACATTTCAAAAAGTTAATTTTTACTCCTGCTTAGTGTTTACCAATGATAGCTTGCTAGCCAGCTAGCGATAGGATAGGTAAACAACTAATAGCTGGCCTTTATGGAGTCGGTTGGACAGGCTTATATTTCAGTTTGCAAACATGAATTCTTACCCTTTGCCTTTCGTTTGAAAAAGCCAAACAGTTTCTTTGCTGGCCATGTCACGTCTGCTTTCTCAAGGTACTGCAACCTATGGCTGAACCACCCAGTGAGTTGACAGCAGTAACGTTAGTTAAGAGCACAGATCCACTGATCAGTCCAGAACGCGAAGCGACCCTCTGCCGCTCTCCACCCACCCCCCAGCCAAGCCCCGCCCCGCCCGGCCCGGCCCGTTCTGCTTCTCCTTGTCAGAGTTTAGTGTTCGGGATTCCTTGTTCTAACAGGCTATAGCGAGGGATAGAACGCACAATGAAATAAAAAAGTTAAATAACAATTTTGGCTACCCGGGCTGAGCTCAATTTACCCCGGGCTGAAGCCCCGGTAAAATCGTCTGGCGCAGCCCCTGAGGGCTAGTAGAAATGGGGCTCTAAACTACAAAGTCACCCGCAATATGATGCGAACTTCTGGGTACTCAGATTACCCGCGATAGGAACTGATTTGACCAGAATACTTTATTGTAGGCCTTGTGGTTTAGAAACCATATACATCTTAGGTGTTGGTATACATCTTAGGTGTTTTCCTGTTAATTTGTTATGTGGGCAATATTAAAAAAGTAAACCTGCTCAAATATGTTCATCCAGTATTTACTGAAAGGTGCATAATTTGAGGTGCTTGCCATCCAGTGGCAAATTAGATGGGTAAATTTACCCCCTTCATAAACTTTTGTTTTACTCAAAGATTTTTACATTGACAGTAGGACTTTATCTCTGACCACTTTCAAGCCATGGCCTTTTGAAATTTTGATATAAAAATCCAATGGTGTTGCTTTCTTATAGTTTGCCAGGTTTAAAAACTTTATGAGAGGAAAATATTTTTATTTGGTGTGAAACACACACATACCTGTTTTTATGCTTTTCATTTGTTTTATAATTTGTATTAATATTTATTTTATCATTATTTTATTTATAAGCTAAGGTTGCTAGCACAGGTGTCTAAAACTAGATAAAAACACTTGCACTTTCTGTTTGCAGTTTTGTGTGGTATTTGAAAAAAAGAACATTGCATTTTCAGAAATAGCCGGCCCTCCAATCAGATGACGTTGGCAGAATTGGCCCCCAGCTCATTTGAGTTTGAGACCCCTGCATTAAAGGAATTTGGATATCCATTTTTATCATTCCATATATCAGAAGTAGATCAGATGATGTTTTATGAATCAGACTATGAATGTTTACAAGTCCCTCTCAGAATATAAGTAAGAATAGAACTAGAATAGAATGGAACTATCTCCTAGAATTACTTCCAAGATATGGGTTGGGTGAGTCATTCCTCCAATGGATTCGACTACTATATACAAATCCTACAGCACAAATTCTAACTAACGACAATGTTTCAAAACCATTTAACCTACAGCGATCAACCAGACAGGGATGCCCTTTATCACCACTACTTTTTACATTAGCAATAGAACCTCTGGCTGTAGCGGTGAGAACACATGAAGGTATATCAGGCATAAGAATTGGAGGAAGAGAACACCTTATTTCTTTATTTGCAGATGACATTATATATTTTTTGACAGATTTAAACAAGAGCATCCAAAACCTGACAAGATTATTAGAAGAATTTCTGGTTATGAAATTAATCATTCTAAATCTGTATTAATGTTTCTTAATGAGGAAGAGAGGAAGAACCCCACAGTAACAAAACTTTTTACAACAACTAGTGAAGGTTTCAAATATCTGGGTGTTAAAATTACTCCAGATCTTAATAAAACTAGATGTACCGCAGAGCGGTACAAAATATGACCACCGCCCAGTCCAGCACATTTTTTCCACAAAAATAAATCACGCTGAAAGGCCTATATGATTCTAACTGTCTCACTAAATTGCATTATCCACACTCAATTCTCACTGGTATCTGCTAGACAACAAGTACCAAAACATGATTAGTTCATAGATTTCACATGTAAAATTCATTTTATACAACCCCACCCCCATCTTGCCTGTTCATAATTCTGAGAAATTCTTGTGCATGTGTGCGTGTACATGTTTATGTTTATGTGTGTGGGTGTGTGTGTGTGTGCCTGCGTATGTGCCTGTGTTTGTGCATGTGCATGCATGCGTACATATGTCTACTGTGTGAGTATGTGTCATACGTATGATTACTGTGAATGTATGTGTGAGCGTGTGTATCTGTTTATGCACATGTGTGCACATGGAATGGGTTAAGATGACCCCTGGAGGCAAACATACGGAAAAAAATGGTCATCCTAGGCCCTACGGTTCTCAAGATATTCACAGAGAACTGTGTCTGCCCTACCCTCCTTTCGGGGGGTCCAGTCCAGTCCAGACTACAGATCAAAACGAAAAATGACGGTTCCATGCTATCCATGTGGGGTTACATGCCCACCAAGTTTCGTGTACCCCGGTCTTTCAGTGTCCTGGGAATCCTTGTTGGTGTACGGTCACTAAATGTACAAATAAATTATTTTATTGTAAGGCCCCCCATGAACGAAAGTACACAAAACTTGGCATGCATTCGGAGGGTGTCATAATGATCCTACACTTTTAATTTCGTGCAGTTTTGACCTTGTCAGCCAGAGATATTGTGATGAAAACACCTAAGTTTTTGCTTTTTAATTTTTAACTAGGTGGCGCTATACATGAAATAAGTGGTAATGGGATGGGTTGACATGCCCCCTTAAGACCAACATACATAAAAAAGGTGGACCTCCTAGGCCCTACGGTTCTCGAGATATTCACAGAAAACTGTCTCCGGCCACCTACAGGCCAGTTGGTGTATAGTAACATAAATTAATTTATTGTGTGGCCCCCCATGAACGGAATTCCACAAAACTTGGCGTGCATACAGAGGGTGTCATAATGATCCTACACTTCCAATTTCGTGCAGTTTTGACTATGTTAGGTCACAGATACCTGCGATTACAACACCTCATTTTTACTTTTTTGTGTTTAACTAGGTGGAGCTATACATGAAATGAGTGGTTATGGAATGGGTTGACATGGCCCCTTGAAAAAAAATGGTCCTCCTAAACCCTACGGTTCTCGAGATATTCACAGAAAACTGTGTCTGCCCTACCCTCCTTTCGGGGGGTCCAGTCCAGCGGGGGGGGGTACAGATCAAAACGAAAAACGATGGTTCCATGCTATCCATGTGGGGTTACATGCCCACCAAGTTTCGTGTACCCCGGTCTTACAGTGTCCCGGGAATCCTTGACAGAAATTTGGACATGCGAAAAAGAAAAAAAAAAAAAAAAGAAGAAAAAAAAAAGAAAAAATCTGACTAAACCTAAATGACTGCCGCTTCGCTGCACGGCGGTCATAATAATCACATCAAACTACGACCCCTTGATAGATCAGGTCACCCAATTATTAAACCAATGGTCTGGTTTGCCTATATCTATGATGGGGCGAATAAATGTTATAAAAATGTCAATTTTACCTAAATTTCTGTACCTTTTCCAAACACTTCCTCTACCATTACCAACATTGTGTTATGATAATTTAGCTAAGTTGTTTAGTCAGTTTATCTGGAACAACAGGAAAGCGAGACTTTGCCTAAAACTGCTATATCAGCCATATGAGAGAGGGGGACTACAGTTTCCAAATCTCAGGTGGTACTATATGGCTGCCCAGTTAACATCAGCTACACATTATTTTTGTGCATCACCTCCATCTTGGGTAAGCATTGAAAGAGAATCTGTTCCATTGTCCTTACATAGCTATATATATTCCTCAGATGAAAAAAGACTGAAAAAACAAACAAAAAATCCCTTCCTGAAAAACACAATTTTAGTGTGGCATGCTGCACACAAACACATGGGGGACTCTCCAGTCATCTCTCAATTCACCCCAATCTGGGGTAATGAACAGTTCACTCCTGGTAAAAAAGATGGGGGGTTTAAATTATGGCATGCAAAAGGTATACAGAGAGTGATAGATTCATATATGGATGGAGTGTTGCTAACCTTCAGACAATTGTGTGAAAAATATCAAATCCCTTCAAAGCATTTCTATAAATATCTGCAGTTAAAACATTTCATCTCATCCAGATACAAACCGATTACACACGTCCCACCATTATCAAAAATAGAAGAAGTCTCCCTTGGGCGTATGGGAAGGAAACACCTACTTTCTATCTATTATAACTTGCTTATATCTACTTCTAAAGAATCTGCAGTGGACAGGTTAAATGCCTGGAAAGATGACATACAAGAAGACATAACTGAAGTGGATTGGAAGGCGGCCTGTGTAAAGGCACAAGTACAAACAATAAATACAAGGTCTAAACTCCTCCAATATAAATGGTTAATGAGAACATATATGACCCCTGTCAAACTTCATCATATGTCTGGCAACATTCCAGACACTTGTAGTAAATGTAAGGATAACAAGGGAACCCTTTTTCATTGTTTGTGGGAATGTCCATTGATTCAGAAGTTTTGGAAAGATGTGTGTAAGTGTAAATGTAAATGTGTAAATGTGTAAATGTGTAAATGTTCTATTTTGAATTGTTATGCAATGCAAAAAATCAATAAATATATTGGGGGGAAAAAAAGGAATACAACTGGGGAGGTTGGGTTATGGAAGTGCTACTGAAGTGGATATTTCTCAGAATATAAGGAAAAAATATTCTGAGAAAACATGTATTGAGACATGCATGTATTGTGATTGGAACATTAAGACTCAAATAGACAAAGTATAATGCAATACCAAAATGTGTATTTTGAACATTTTCTTTGCACTACTCTTAAAGAATACATGTTATGCAACGCTACCCAAAATCTCAAAATCGACCAGAGCATGAAAACAGTGCTGTTTCCTACATTTACATGTATTCATTTGGCAGATGCTTTTATCCAAAGCTTCTTACAGCAATAGAGTAGCATTTAAGCTACAGTGCAGAGCAGACCTTCAATTTGATTAGTTTTTGCAGTGTGACTGGGCTGCTTTACTGTTACTGAAACCTTCACTGGTAACATCCTCAGAGGAGACATCCGACAGCCATTAAAGTATGGAAACACTCTCTCAGTGAAAGTGTGTGTGAGAGTGTGTAGGTGGGTGTTATTATCAGGGTCAGAGAATGACAGCTCTCCTCTGTCCCAGTCCAGCTGCACTCTGAGCCTCTGGAGTTTCTTCTTCAGTGTGAGGACAGTGAGCGGCTGTGGTGCAGTACATACTCCATATACAGCACCATTACACCCAACACACCACCATCCACTCGTGGAGGATAAGTCTCCCTTCCTCTGGAGAGACTCTGTCATCACACCCACATGCCACAATGTGTTCTCCCCAACCTCCACATCCCAGCAGTGAGTCCCTGAGTTAAAGCCCTCAGAGCCCAGGACACTGGCAAAGTGATCAAATCTCTCTGGGTTATCAGGAAGCTGCTGCCTCTCATCACCCCATTTCACACTGGTCAGATCCTCAGACAGGATGAGATTGGATTTTGCAGTGTTGGGATCCAGAGTCACAGGAGCTGCAGAGAGAAAGAACACAGAGATTCGTGATGAGAATGTGACTCGTTATCAATAAGGCTGTTTGATTCAGAAACAATACATTTGAATACATAACGTTTAGGTGTGATTCGATTTGATGTGATACAATGTGATAGAGCCTGGGGACAGGTTCACAACTGGACCTTGTCTACCTACCTTCTGGAGCAGGCGTAAAGGGAATAGTGCACAACTAACGCAATTAGTGGGCTAAAGTCAATCACACCACAAATGGCCTCCAAATTCCATTCATAATATCTTCAATACAGATTTATACAGTTTCACTGTAGCCTGTTATTTTTCAGGATTGTGTGAAATTGTTAAAAAAAAATAAAACAAAACAAATCTGACAAATCTCGCCGAAGTAAATTGGTTTAGTCTTGACAATTGGTTGCCGATGGCGTCATAAAAGCTAAGACCGCCATTGCTTGCATCTTCAAGGTTCAAATACCGATATCAGTGAATCTTTACACCCACTCCATCCATCCCTCCATCTATCCATCCATCAATCCCTGTACTGTAGTTATCATGTGATTCTGAGTGCTGATAAGTGTTGACTGGTATGACTGTGTGTATGTGTGTGTGTGACTGTACTTACTGTATTGAACAATCTCCTGCATCTTCTCCTAGACTCTGAACTTCAGGTTGCCCAGGTGCTTTGCCACATTGATCAGAGCTCCTGAAACCCTCTCTGGATCCTGCATTGTGCACTGGACTCTGGAATAACATTCAGGAGTCAGTGCTGCTGTGGGTTTGGGTTCAGAACCACAGAGAAGAGAGAGACAGGAGGCAGATCACTCACCTTTCCACTGTGCTCTTGTAGTTCTGGAAAATAACAAATAATTAAATGTCAATCACCCACAATTCAATTAGCCTACCATATTCATGAGTACATGATACATATAACCATAAAACTAGTAATCCAATGTTACAACTCACTTCATGAGAGTGGATGGTTCTTACCTGCAGTAATGTGATATCATCAGCTCCAATCTCCTCTTCTATGGCTCTGATTGTATCTGAAAGAGATGATATCTCTCTGCTCATCCTTTCAATCTTCTCCTTCATCACCTGACTCTTCTGCTCCTCTTCCTCCCTCAGTGCAGCTATCCTGCCTGCCTCTTCATCTCGTAGAAACTGGTGAAGCTTCTCAAACTCCTTTTGGATCTCCTTCTCTGTGTGATGGGCCTGAGTCTGGATCAAATCAATTTATGTTCATTCATTGCTAATGGCCTGAACACATTGCTAAAGACCTGAACACGTTGCTAACGGGCTAACGACCTGAACACGTTGCTAACGACCTCAACACATTGCTAACGGCCTGAACATGTTGCTAACGACCTGAACACTTTGCTAACGGCCTGAACATGTTGCAAATGGCCTGAACACATTGCTAACGGCCTGAACACGTTGCATGTGTTGTATCTGCAGAACGGCTGCGTTACGTGTTGTTTTTCATCCTTGTGCCCAGGATGACAGGTTAGAGGGCTCGTGAACATGCCCCCAGCAGGGGCGGAGCTTGAGGGGGTGCGGGGGGTGCGCCCCGCAGGGGCCCGGTGCGAGGGTGCCCCTCCCCCACCTCCGGGTAAGGTGGGACGGGCCTCTCCCACAGCACAAGGCCGGAGGAGCTAAGATCATGCAAACGGTTTCTTTTCAATCATTTTCATCAGAGTGGGACGTATTAGGCTTATAAGTTGCCCCAGTCAGGACGAGTTATGACTCACGGTTGCTGAAAAGTTTTGAAATTTACTTTGATGATTTAGTAGGTGTAAAATATTGAATAAAATGTTCTGCTGTATGACTGGCTTTATTTTAACTCTCATATTCAACTTTACAACGCGCAAATTTACAAAATTGGATCAACGATATTGTCTCCTACAGGCGTCAATGAGAGAACACTTAGCCTACACTTAAGCCTACATGATTTTGGTTTCGATTTTCTAATTGGAGTAAGTCTTTGTGACAACATGTAATGATACATTTGATAATGTTTCATCGTTGTTTTGGTATGAAGCATCTTTTACGTAGCCTAATGTATGCGCTCTAGAAAGTGAAAGTAGCCTAACCTAGGCCTATATGCGCTCTGTGTCTGAGCTGTCTGTGCACGTCCGCAATTGATTACGTTCCTCGGTTGGAGAACACATCAATCCCATGGTATTTTTTGCCCTAAAATACATGAAACATGCAAGTTCAAAATCCCGCCAGTAGCCACGTTACATCTGCGTTTTATTTGCCTAGGCTACTAGCCTACAATAAATGAATTGAACGAACTCAACTGACAACAGGTAGCCTATATCTGATTCGGTCATTGAGAGTACAGAATAGGGGAGAACCGGGACAAATGAAACACTTCTTAATTAAATGTAATTTACAAAGACATCGTAAAACACTGAAAGTTAATATTTTGTCTCAAGAAACCTACATCTATCCTCTGTCAAATACAGTTGCATTTACAGCTCTGAACAAAACCGTTCAAGAGTTATTATGACCGCTGCGCAGCGAAGCGGCGGTCATATAGGTTTAGTTTTTTTTTTTCTTTTTCGCATGCCCAAATTTCTGTCAATGATTCCCGGGACACTGAAAGACCGGGGTACACGAAACTTGGTGGGCATGTAACCCCACATGGATAGCATGGAACCATCGTTTTTCGTTTTGATCTGTAGCCCCCCCGCTGGACTGGACCCCCCGAAAGGAGGGTAGGGCAGACACAGTTTTCTGTGAATATCTCGAGAACCGTAGGGTTTAGGAGGACCATTTTTTTTTGTATGTTGATCTCAAGGGGCCATCTCAACCCATTCCATAATCACTCATTTCATGTATAGCGCCACCTAGTTAAACACAAAAAAGTAAAAATGAGGTGTTGTAATCGCAGGTATCTGTGACCTAACATAGTCAAAACTGCACGAAATTGGAAGTGTAGGATCATTATGACACCCTCTGTATGCACGCCAAGTTTCGTGGAATTCCGTTCATGGGGGGCCACACAATAAATTAATTTATGTTACTATACACCAACTGGCCTGTAGGTGGCCGGAGACAGTTTTCTGTAAATATCTCGAGAACCGTAGGGCCTAGGAGGTCCAACTTTTTTATGTGTGTTGGTCTTAAGGGGGCATGTCAACCCATGCCATTACCACTTATTTCATGTATAGCGCCACCTAGTTAAAAATTAAAAAGCAAAAAATTAGGTGTTTTCATCACAATATCTCTGGCTGACAAGGTCAAAACTGCACAAAATTAAAAGTGTAGGATCATTATGACACCCTCCGAATGCATGCCACGTTTTGTGTACTTTCGTTCATGGGGGGCCTTACAATAAAATAACTTCCTGGCTCAAGGCCGCCACAACATAAAAGGGGGAGACCACACCGGAGTATATTTAACGGAAAGTAGGTTTATTAAATAAACTATGTACAAAAGTCAGTAAATGTATGCCAAAGTAAAACTGTGGTGTATGTCAGCATAATGAAATGTAATGCAAAAAGATGTGTCCGTGGGGATCGCAGCCGCAAGTCTGATGTCGAGCAAGCCAAAGCAAGAGCTCCCTCGCGGACTGCGAGGTCCAGGTTTTATCCAGCTTCTAATTACGCCACCAATTAGTCACGTCATCAGAAACCTAGAGCTCCCCCTGCAGGCCGAGAGACACAACACAAAAGAGCAGCCAAACAACTGACAGACCAAGAGGGCTAGTGATTAACCCAGCATGGTAAAGCTGGAGCGTCACACCTCCCCCCTAAGAGAACAGAGGCCCATACTTATGGGACTCTGATTCACTATAACTCCCATCACCAATAATAATAAAACAAATCAATAAAGAACAAATTCAAACTATAACAAATGACTCATTCACTCTGGAAAATCACATGCACGCACACTTCTCCGTGATCATTCACTCATGGTGGCACCCATTAAACCCCAGACTGGACTCTCACCACCAGCCTCCTCCATGTTCTACCCTCCAGCAGATCCTGGCGCCTGGACGGCAAATTAAGGACAGACAGAAACAGAGAAGACAAAGATAGACATGCACACAATCACACCGACCCATCCGGGGCCCGAGACAACGCATCAGCCATCACATTCTCCACTCCCCGGATGTGACGAATGGACAGTCTGTAGGGTTGCAAAAAGAGTGCCCACCGCATAAGGCGTTGGTTAGAGTTCTGCAATGACTGGAGGAATGTGAGGGGGTTGTGGTCTGTAAGGACCACCACAGGATGTACCCCACCCCCCACGTAAACATCAAAGTGCTGGAGCGCCAAGATTAATGCAAGGGCCTCCTTCTCAATTGTTGAATAGTTCATCTGATGTTTGTTGAACTTACGCGAGAAATACCCAATAGGCCGATCCACACCGCTTTCATCAACCTGAAGGAGAACTGCACCGGCCCCCACCTGGCTTGCGTCCACCTGTAACTTGAAAGGCTGATCTAACTGGGGCGCAGCCAGGACTGGTGCAGAGCTCAACAACAGTTTCGCATTTTCAAATGCCTGCTGGCACTGAGCAGACCACACAAACTTCGCAGAACCCTTAAGTAAATTGGTCAGAGGAGCAACAACTGTAGAAAAATTACAACAAAAATTCCTGTAATAACCAATCATTCCTAAAAACCGCATCAGCTCCTTCTTAGTAGATGGAGGAGGAAACGCGTCTATGGCCAAAACCTTGGCTCTTACCGGCCTAACCTGACCTTGACCGACCACCTTGCCTAGATAGACTACAGTGGCCTTGGCAAACTCGCACTTCGCTAGATTCACTGTTAAATTTGCTGCCACCAAATTTTCAAACAATGAGCGAATGCGAGCAAGATGTTGCCCCCAGGTGTCAGCGTAAGAAACCACATCGTCGATGTACACTGCGCACCCCTCCAACCCCGCAACAACTCTATTCATAAGCCGTTGAAAGGTTGAGGGGGCGTTACGTAACCCAAAGCTCATCCTACGGTAAGAGTACAGGCCTGAAGGAGTTATAAATGCCGAAATCTCTTGAGCTCTTGGTGTTAGTGGCACTTGGTAGTAGCCTTTCAATAAATCAAATGTACTCACAAAACGGGCAGCACCAACTTGATCCACACAATCTTCTATTCGTGGTAAAGGAAAACAGTCTGGTTTTGTGACCATGTTCACCTTTCTGTAATCTGTGCAAAACCTATAGGTGTTATCTGGTTTCTTAACAAGCAAGCACGGTGAAGCCCAACTTGAGTATGATGGCTCAGCTAATCCATTGTCCACCAGGTACTGCACACTCGCCTCCAAACTCCTATGTTTGTCTGGGGCGACACGATAGAACCTCTGCCGAATAGGCCGAGCATCCCCCACGTCTATATCGTGCTCAATCAGACTGGTACAAGTTGGCGTGTCTGAAAACAAAGATGAAAACTCAAAAATTAAAGACTTTAACTGTTCCCGTTGCTCCCCACCCAAATGACTCAAAAGACCATCCAAGTCAGCCAATTTTTTTGTGTTACTCAACCGCCCTTGCAGCACTGCGTCATCTGGGCCACGCACACCATCCTCAGCTGCCACCTGAGATGTGTCCCATGCACCCTCTACAACAGACAGCTCCACTGGTTTACCCTCACCCTTACCACCCTCCCCCTGAGAAACAGAAGAGTAGTAAGGCTTTAGCAGATTTACATGGCAAAGCTGCACAGATTTCCTACGCTCCGGAGTGGACACCAGATAGTTTGTGTCAGAGACCTGTCGCACAATGGAATAAGGACCCGAATACTTAGCCCCGAATGGTGAACCAGGAATGGGCAGTAATGCCACCACTTGATCCCCTGGGCTAAAATCTCTCTTCCGTCTTACGATCAAAATGTCGCTTCATCTTCTTTTGAGCTTCAGTCAAATTCTCACTGGCCATCTTCCAGGCTAGGAATAACCTACGACAAAAACCCTGCACGTACTCAGAAAGATTCTCAGGTGGCTCAGTACTTTCCAAGTCACCCTTCAAAACGGACAAAGGCGTGCGCACTTCATGTGCAAACACCAGTTCATTAGGAGAGAAACCTGTACTCTCCTGGACAACCGCCCGTGCTGTCAATAACCTCTTCCCAGTCCCTTTTTAACTCGACACAATACGCCCGCAGCAAAGATTTTAACGTAGCGTGAAAACGCTCAAGCGCCCCCTGACTCTGCGCATGATACGCACTGCTAAGGTTGTGCTTGATTCGTAGCTGTTTCAATGCTTCTGCAAAGGTTTTAGATGTGAAATTGGACCCACGGTCACTTTGAACCACTTTTGGAATACCAAAGATAGATATAAATTGAGATAACGACTTCACAATGGACTTAGTAGTGATGCTCCTCAAGGCATACGCCGCTGGATACCGAGAAGCCTGGCACATTATGGTAAACATATACACACTGCCAGATTTTGATGGGGGCAATGGACCAACACAATCAATTATTAAGTGTTCAAAAGGAGTGCCTACAGATGGAATCGGATGTAGGGGTGCCGGTTTAATGCATGCATTCGGTTTACCCGCAATTTGACATACATGGCAATATTTAATGAACTTCGCTACATCCCTTTTAATTCGCGGCCAATAGAAGTGTTGAAGCAGCCGATTGTAGGTCTTCTTCACTCCAAAGTGTCCATCAACCTCCCCGTGAGCAGTTTTTAACACAATACTCCGGTACTCTTCAGGCACTACTACCTGCAACACTGGATCTGCCACCTCCGTGTCTGCATGTGGCAACCAACTGCGAAGCAGCAAGCCATTCTGAACACAGTAACTGTTATTAGACTCATCTGAAGCCAAATCAAAATACTTTGCAAGACCTTTATCCTTTAGCTGGGCATCCACAATTTCACTACGGGAGAGAGGTGTTGGTAATGTAGGAACAAATAATTTAACAGTACTGTACTTGGATACATCAGCTGTGTCCTTTGTCTGTGCCATTGCTCGAGTAACTGCACAGGCAGTGAACACCTCTGGAAACTCCTTAAGACAATCGTCTGGCTCAGCCAATGGCTTAACCACCGTTTTAACCACAGGAGGTGGTGCTGGTGACCCCTCCGGCCAGACACAATGACCCGCCAGATTGTTGCCAATAATAATGTCCACACCATCTATGGGCAGAGATGGTCGAACCGCAATAGTAACTTCCCCATTAATAAAACCAGAGAACAAACAGATCTTATGTAATGGCACTGAAAAAGCTTGAAGTCCAATACCACGTATTAAAACAACACTACCTGTGTCTGAGACAGAAGAAAAAGGCAAAACAGATTGGCTAATAAAAGACTCGGAGGCACCTGTATCCCGCAAAATTTTAACAGGAACCCTCTGAGCACTGCCTACCAGGGAGACAACACCATCAGTAATGAATGGAGTGTAATCAACACTATCTGATAAATTTGAGTTACCAATAATCTCCACTGGCACATTTGGCTGCTCAGATTCCAAAGACTTAGAAGTAGACGAAGCCATATCTGATTGATCAGCCTCAACATAACCTGCAGGAACAGGCCTACTCTTAGCAACACAGCCAACAAATTTGCCACTTGTCTTAGCCTTGCTGCGTGCACTTAACAAGGGACATTCTTTCTTCCAGTGCCCAGTCTCAAGACAATAGTTACACTTATTTTGTGCATCGCTCTCCCGTGCTCTAGTATGACTGACCTGTTCGAACCTTACAGGAGGGCCCGAATTAAAACGACGAGGACGATCATGACGATTATATTCATTACGCGGAGCAAAATCACGCACCTGATTTTTGTGCGTCAACACATAAGAATCGGCAAGTGCAGCTGCCTCAGAAACTGTTTTTACCCCATGTTCACTTACATAAACAGCTACACGTTCGACCAGAATATTTTTAAACTGTTCAACAACAAGGAGATCACACAATGCCTCAAAAGTATCAACCCCCTCTGACAGGAGCCAGCGGTGAAAAAAACTTGTTAAGTCCCTAGCCACCTCCGCGTGAGTTTGTTTGTCGGTCTTTTTCCAGTTACGAAAGCGTTGGCGATATGCTTCGGGGACTAACTCATAACATTTCAAGACAGCATCTTTAACACATCGATTCACTTTTCTCTCAGCAGGAGACAATGCAACAAAGGCCTCCTGAGCTTTTCCGACTAACAAGGTTTGTAGAAGCAGCGTTTTATCCTCGTCGCTCCAATTTCTATCAGAAGCAACGTTTTCGAACAAAGAAAAAAACACGTCTGGATCGCGCTCATTAAATTTGGGAAGAAATTTAATCATACCAGACAATCCCGACGGCTGGGTCAAAACTCCCCCACTAGCAGGTATTTTGCCCTCAGCAATCAGATTAAGCCTCTTACGCTCAATTTCCCTATCGAACTCTTGGTGTTTAAGCCTTTCAAACTCCAACAACTCATTATGTTTAAGCCGTTCCATCTCCAATAAACGGTCCCTTTCTCTTTCTTGCGCTTCCCATTTCTTTTGCTCAAGCTGCATTTGCAACAGCTTTTGTTGATCAAAGGTCAGCTGGCTAGATGTAAGAGACAGCATGCCGGTAATCGAGGACGTATCTAAAATTTGTGTTCCCGTCGGATTCAACCCAACTGATGCCTCTAAAAGTCGTGCTGCTGGATTTTTAGGCTCAATTGGAGTGCCCCCTGATAGCACCTGCCTTTCCTTTAAACCGCTATGAATGAATGCAAACACCTGGTCTTTTTTAGACGACTTAGGAATGGTTAATTCCAGGCCATAATGATCCGCTACACTGAACAGCTGATCTTTCGTTAATGTCGCTAACAACCTCTCCGATGGAGCTTCAAAAAACTCATCCAATTCACTCATCCCAAAGTTTAATGTTACTCACTAAACAATTAAACAACCAACACTCAAACTACAAATAGATCTTCCAGACTAACCAATCCCAAATAACACCTACAACGCAACGTATAAGCAACTCATGAAACAGGACAAACCAGCCATGGAGCTTCCCCGTATCTAAAACATTTACCCACCATACAATAACCTAGCTTCACACTGTGCCCAAGAGCCAAGTTCTTTACTCACCGATACCGCTGGAGTCGAGCTGCCCCGACCGAAGCCAATTCAGCCCGGATCTCCACGGCGATGTCCTCGGCCCAGACACAGTGACACTCCAGCCTAAAGCCCCAGCGCAACGGCGCTCTAAGCCGAGGATAAACGATAGCTCCAAAATGTTTTCATCCTGCTACATAAGCTGAAAAATACATCGCGCAAAATATACGGTTGGAAATGAATTAGGCTACTTAACTCGACATGGACTATTCGCCACCCCAATTTACCTCAACACAAGCCCAAACAAATTACCACCTGTGCGGTTCCCCCAAACCAAGTAGGCCAAATTTATGCCTGTACGTCTCATTCACCAATCAACGTCAATGATATAGGTCGCACCCACACTATGCCCCGCATTAGCCAATAGTGGGAGTCGAAGCCTACAAACCAAAGTCCAACGCTTACCGAAAAAAAAAATCCCGGTCAATTACACCGAATCGAGCCCCCACGTCATGACTTCCTGGCTCAAGGCCGCCACAACATAAAAGGGGGAGACCACACCGGAGTATATTTAACGGAAAGTAGGTTTATTAAATAAACTATGTACAAAAGTCAGTAAATGTATGCCAAAGTAAAACTGTGGTGTATGTCAGCATAATGAAATGTAATGCAAAAAGATGTGTCCGTGGGGATCGCAGCCGCAAGTCTGATGTCGAGCAAGCCAAAGCAAGAGCTCCCTCGCGGACTCAACACAACGAGAGACACAACACAAAAGAGCAGCCAAACAACTGACAGACCAAGAGGGCTAGTGATTAACCCAGCATGGTAAAGCTGGAGCGTCACATGTACATTTAGTGACGTACACCAACAAGGATTCCCGGGACACTGAAAGACCGGGGTACACAAAACTTGGTGGGCATGTAACCCCACATGGACAGCATGGAACCGTCGTTTTTCATTTTGATCTGTAGCCCCCCCGCTGGACTGGACCCCCCGAAAGGAGGGTAGGGCAGACACAGTTCTCTGTGAATATCTTGAGAACTGTAGGGACTAGGATGACCATTTTTTTCCGTATGTTTGCCTCCAGGGGTCATGTTAACCCATTTCATGTGCACACATGTGCACAAACAGATACACACACACACACACATACATTCACAGTAATCATGCGTATGACACATACTCACACAGTAGACATATGTACGCTTGCATGCACAGGCACATACGCAGGCACACACACAAGCACGCACACACACACACACACACACACACACACACACACACACACACACACACACACACACACACACAACATAAACATGTACATGCACACATGCACACAATTCAAGAATTTCTCAGAATTATGAACAGGCAAGATGGAGGTGGGGTTGTATAAAGTGAATTTTACATGTGAAATCTATGAACTAATCATGTTTTGGTACTTGTTGTCTAGCAGATATCAGTGAGAATTGAGTGTGGATAATGCAATTTAGTGAGACAGTTAGAATCATATAGGCCTTTCAGCGTGATTCATTTTTGTGGAAAAAATGTGCTGGACTGGGCGGCGGTCATATTTTGTACCGCTCTGCGGTACATCTAGTTTAAGGAGAAGTCGAATGTGCGTTTTGTTTCATTCGTCCCTCCTGGCTGGGACGAATGAAACAGCATGGGGGACGAATGAAACATACACCTTAAATTATGTAGGCCTAAACTTCCCACAATTTCAATATTTGACAACATATCATGAATGGTACTTCAAGTAGGTGTTATTTTAGATAGATTGCTGCTGGTCTATATGTCTTGGTTCATGTCTGTTAACAACTCATTGACGTCATGGTAAAGCGCTTATCTCGCGGTTATGGAAATAGCATGCACTATGCCATTAATATAGCTAGAATAATGCATGTTTCGAATTATATAATGTTTCTATAGTACAAAATGTTATTTCACTCTGTTTTTAAGTGGTTAAAGCCACCACACATCCAAATAAGTGCCCTTCATGACCAAATCTGACAACAGGTAAATCTACTGATTCGGTCATTGAGACTCTATGAATAGGCCCTACAGTACAACAAACTTTCTGTCTTTCTGAAGTTTATTTTTGTATTCCGGGGTACAGTAGCCTAATTGCCTAATGTCTTGACAATAGTTTTTTTCTTACCGGCTTGCTGTTTAAACTGACTGCGCCGCTCTGAACTTTCCTGCCAGGTTTATGACGTAAACCGATACATCTCGGCTCTGGCATTGCCTAAACTCAGGGGAAGTTAAATTAGAAATTAGAATCGTTGGAAATTGAAACACATACAAAAAAAGATTCGGGGCTTTTGAAAAGAGATTCGGGGCTTGAGCCCCCGAAGCCACCCCCTCGCTCCGCCAATGCAACCACCCAGCAGTAACTTCTGCATTCAGTGAGATTTGCACCGCCCTGATTTTTTTTTTGACTCTTCCCGTCACCGTTGCAACCTCTGAGCGCTCATTCTCCAAGTTAAAGATCATTAAAAACCACTTGAGGAGCACAGTGGGACAGGAGAGACTGAGTGGACTTGCCATGTTGTCCATAGAGAATGAGAGAGCAAAGAAAATGGACATACACAGAGCATCGTGGACGAGTTAGCAGAGCGCAAGGCTCGTCGGCCCTTCAAATAGTGCTACGTATTATTGTTTTTTTTATTATTAGGGGTCATCTAGCCTAATGTTTTTGTTGTTGTTCTCTTGGTTACACTTCATGTAGGCCTACGTTCGATGGACTTCGAAATTACAGAGTTGCTTTCGGTGGCGCTGACGCTTGTAGGCTAAGACCCGCTGTTGCGGGCATGTGTATGTTGTAAAATTATGTTATGATGAGTTTAATAAAGGGCCCGGTCATGTGCCCCGCCCCCGGTTCGGCTCTGACTTGTTCCGCCACTGGCCCCCAGAGTGGAGCCCAGGGGCGTCACTAGACCTTATTCACTGGGGCACGTGCCTTAGTAAAAGTCTCCAGTGCCCCAGTAAAATTCTAGTGCGGCTCTAGCTGGAAACGGCATTCATGAGCGCATCTCCGTGCCTGCTTTAATCATGGCTCGAGCCTGTCACTTACCAGCCAATAAAAAAAAAAAACAAGGAATAAAGAAAGGGGCCATAATAGCCAATCAGGAAATAGCACCTCTGTAGCTGGGTAAGATTGAACGCAACAACCAATGAAAATCGTTCACATGATTCTTCCGAGTGTTTCGTTGTACTGCACACACATACACTGTGGAATCCGTTGGAGCTCGTTACATCACTTTGAGCAGAGTAAGTCGTCCCCTGTTTAATGTTACAACAAATTCACAACTTGTTTGCCAGAAAAAATGACAAGTTGATCGCTGTTAGAGAGTGTTACCACATAACTAGCATCTGTTTTTCAATGCTTAGCGTCATTGTAGCCTAAATTTAGCAACAGTTTACCAGCTTGTGCTCTCTCCCTCACACACACACACCATGCTACAGCAGGGGCGATTCTAGACCTAGAGCTTTGCTGGGGCACAGGCCCCCAACTCCCAATACATTAAAAAAAAGAATAATAACTGTGCGCGCAATATGAATAAATGGCTAGTCTGATTTGGACCATCACATATCTCCCCTAGGTCACAGACATCCTCCTCCATACTCTGAATAGTTTTACATCTAGCCCCCATCATGTCCTCATCCGTTTCTTGCCTGTCTCTCTCCTCCTCCTCCTCCTCCTGCCTGGTATTGTACTGCCCAGCCTGTGCTCTTTCTCCCCTCTCTTCTCCCTCGCTTCGACCTTATCTCCTCCTCCTCCTCCAGCACTCTCTCCCTCAATTGTTGTAGCAGCCACTATCCAGCAACATCCAAACACATAGGCATAAGTAGGCCTATACTCACTGCATTAATTTAATAGGCTTTCCTACTAACACAAGGGAAGCTTATTTTTAGTCAAAAGTGAGATATACTTCCCTCCCAGGCAAGGGTCCTATAGACATCCTGGCAATACTGCAGTTCTTTATAGCTTAAATAGCCTACTAAAGCCTTCATACTGACTTTTGGTGATCATTTGCAAATGTAGCCTATAATAATCTACACAGATGGCTACTCTGATTCTCTGTATAGGCTACTATTATAAGCTACATTTGCAAATGCAGCAAACTTGCCATTAAACCACTGATCAAATCACAGCACTGGCTATTACCAGCATAAATGTTAATGTTACCGTTAATGTGGGCAAAATTATCATACCTCCCTCATACTCCTCACTGTTCCTCTCCCTCTGTTCAGGAAGAATTTTCTGATGTCCATCTCTGAATAGAAGGCTATGTTTAGTTTTACAGTAGGACAGCTTCACAAACAGTATAGGCTACTTTTACAGGAGTCTCTCTACAGTATAGGCCTACGTATAAATCCTTATTAATTGTCCGCATGTGTGCATGCAGCCTACGCATGGTGTGAGTGTGTGTGAGGGAGAGAGAGCACAAGCTGGTAAACTGTTGCTAAATTTAGGCTACAATGACGCTAAGCATTGAAAAGCAGATGCTAGTTATGTGGGTAACACTCTCTAGAAGCGATCAACTTGTCATTTTTTCTGTCAAACAAGTTGTGAATTTGTTGTAGGCTAACATTAAACAGGGGACGACTTACTCTATGCTCAAAGTGATTCCACAATCCACAGTGTAGGCTATGTGTGTGCAGTACAACGAAACACTCAGAAGAATCATGTGAACGATTTTCATTGGTTGTTGCGTTCAATCTTAGCCAGCTACAGAGGTGCTATTTCCTGATTGGCTATTATGGCCCCTTTCTTTATTCCTTGTTTTTTTTATTGGCTGGTAAGTGACAGGATCGAGCCATGATTAAAGCAGGCACGGAGATGCGCTCATGAACGCCGTTTCCAGCGAGAGCAGCGCTAGAATTTTAATGGGGCACTGGAGACTTTTACTAAGGCACGTGCCCCAGTGAATAAGGTCTAGTGACGCCCCTGTGCTACAGTAGGCTGCATGCACACATGCGGACAATTAATAATGATTTATACGTACTGTAGAGAGAGTCCTGTAAAAGTAGCCTATACTGTTTGTGAAGCTGTCCTACTGTAAAACTAAACATAGCCTTCTGATAAACTATTCAGATGGACATCAGAAAATGTTTCCTGAACAGAGGCAGAGGGAGAGGAACAGTGAGGAGAGATGAGGAGGATGAGGGAGGTATGACAATTTTGCCCACATTAACGGTAACATTAACATTTATGCTGGTAATAGCCAGTGCTGTGATTTGATTAATGGTTTAATGGCAAACTTAAATAAGTTTACTGCATTTGCAAATGTAGCCTAAGAATCAGAATAGCCATCTGTGTAGATTATTATAGGCTACATTTGCAAATTATCACCAAAAGTCAGTATGAAGGCTTTAGTAGGCTATTTAAGCTACAAAGAACTGCAGTATTGCCAGGATGTCTATAGGACCCTTGTCTGGGAGGGAAGTATCTCAATTTTGACTAAAAATAAACTTCCCTTGTGTTAGTAGGAAAGCCTATTAAATTCATGCAGTGAGTATAGGCCTACTTATGCCTATGTGTTTGGATGTTGCTGGATAGTGGCTGCTACAACAATTGAGGGAGAGAGTGCTGGAGGAGAAGAAGGAGGAGGAGAAGAAGGTCGAAGAGAGGGGAGAAAGAGCACAGGCTGGGCAGTCCAGTACCAGGCAGGGGGAGGAGGAGGAGGAGAGAGACAGGCAAGAAACGGATGAGAACATGATGGGGGCTTAATTTTAATAATGCCTCAAAACAAAATAGCCTCACAAACATAGGAGTCATAAACAGACTGACATATGAATTAAAATAGCATCTGATCCAGTGGACCGAGACGAGAAATGCAACGTGGAACCAAAATGCGAAAAAAATATTTTAACATTAGGCCTACCATTTTGTTGGGTTGATGGGGTCAGGTGGGGCCCCACCTCCAAAGTGGGGAATGACGAAAAAGTTTGAGAACCACTGGTATATCGGGACACCTCGGTGGTCTATTACTCTTTTACTTCTGCTTCATTCTTTATCTTTCATTGCTGATGTTTAAACGTAAAACTATTCAGAGTATGGAGGAGGATGTCTGTGACCTAGGGGAGATATGTGATGGTCCAAATCAGGCTAGCCATTTATTTCATATTGCGCGCACAGTTAATTTTTTTGTTTTTTAATGTATTGGGAGTTGGGGGCCTGTGCCCCAGCAAAGCTCTAGGTCTAGAATCGCCCCTGGTGGAGCCCTGTAGCTGACAGCTCCCTGGATCTCTGAATTGCTTAAATTCTCTTTCTGTTGTCAATGTTATCCAACTACCAGCAACTAGTTCCTTTAAAAAATATTTTGAGTGACAGGTACATCTGACATAATTCACTGCTCCACCTATGTTATGTAACACGTGTCTGGACTCACCTTGATGTGTTTTGCTGATTTATCACAGGTCACTTTAGCCTTCTCAAAGGTCTTCAGTTTCTCCTGTAAGCACTGCAGTCTGATCTTGTGCTCCTCCTGAAATTAATAACAGACTTTGGTGGGCAGCCGTGGCCTACTTGAGCAAGGCACCTAACCCCTTACCACTCAAGTCACTGCGTCGGGATTAGTGTGTGCTTCACCTCACTGTGTGCTGACTGAGTGTGTTTCACTAATTCACGGATTGGGATAAATGCAGAGACCAGATTTCCCTCACGGGATCAAAAGAGTGTATACTTATACTTATACTTACTTCACTGCAGACTGCAGCATCTCTACATTCAACAGTGACGTTCATTCATCTCCAAGGTGATCACGTGGTGTAGCAAAATTCCATTACCATAATTAAGAGAAATCATTCTTACCCTACTGCCCATTGCTGCTTCATCAGTCGGGTGGAACTTATGGTCTGTGTGTTTTTTGGAGTCTCTACACACCACACACACAGGCTGTTTATCATCCAGACAGAAGAGTTTGAGTTTCTCACTGTGCAGACTGCAGAGCACCTCAGACCCTGCTGAAGCTGAAGCTCTCTGACTTCTCTCCTGTAAGAAGGTCTCACACAGGTTCCTTAACGCCTTGCTAGGAGGATATAAATCCTTGGAGCACTTTCTCCTGCAGATGGGACATTCTCTGGATCCCTTACTCTCCCAGAACTGCTGCAGACAGGCTTTACACACACTGTGAGCACAGGATAAAATGACGGGATCCTTGAAGATGTCACAGCACACAGGACATGTGAGATCCTCTTCATGTTTAGAAGCCATTTCGTCTTTTTTGTAAAGTCTCTCCTCAATCGCCAGCTTCACTTTCACTTTCAGCAGTCAGAGCACACGCGTCATTCCCAAACTCAGATTCTTCTGTTTCACACTTTCATCCAGCTAACTTTCAGCCTCACCAGCTTCAGACCCAAACTGTTCCCCTCATTACTTTTAAAAACTGTGTTTAAGTAAGAAGGTTCTAGCTAAAGTATCACACATGAAGGTGTCTAGTGGAGGGAACAAATCAACCTGTCACTTAACTTCACTTCCTGCCCCTGCACGAGTCAAGTAGAGGGAGGGACTATGGTAAGAAAGGATTTTTATTGGCCAGCCGTAGTTGCCAGCCCAGTTCCCTGGTCTCTGCTGCCACCAACTGGAGTTCAGTTCAAAGTTCCAGTTGTGGCTGTGAACTGTATGGGGTGACCTAGAACTCATGTGAATCTGAGGAGACCGCAAGGTCGAAATGTTATCTGCCAAATCATGAGAAAATAAACTCATAAATGAGTACCAAGGAGTGTGTGAACTTTTTTCATAAAAAAACTTTACTTTTTTGTTCAGCACCTGGGATGTGCACAAAGTCTCCTACAACTAAGCCAAGAACTGTAGCTGCTAGAGAAACAGGGGCTGACTCCAGAACAGTAGGATGCAGACTCTCCATATACTTTTAACTCCTGGAGTTCAGGTTACAAGTAGACAGACAAGACTTTCCCTAATGCCTGATGAGGCAATTAAGATGTTTTCGAATACATATTAAAATGAATGTACGTAAATGTAAGAAATTGAAATAGAGCAAGATGTCTGTAAGTCCCACATAGTCGTAATTTAGCTGAACTGGCCCCAGAACAGTGGATTACACACTCTCTCCAACACAGACACTGATCCTGGTGTTCAAGTTCCAAATAGGCAGATGAGATTCTCAATGTGTGGTCTGTACAGATGAATATCCTACATAATGAAGAGAACAAAGTGTTTTGTAGTACAGGTACATATACACAATACAATGAAGTGTGTGCTCAAGAATCTGTAAAGCAAAGTGAGAGGTGCGTAATCACATGTGATGTTGTGTGGAGCCACATACAGCTGTGATCTCCTCTCTTAATCTGATCGTAAGCAACACTATGCACAGCTGTATGAATGTGGTCAGCAGTGGACAATCAATGTTAAAAATGTTGCTTCAAATAAACCAATTAAATAAATAAACGTGTGTGTGTGTGTGTGCTGCTCCTTACTCTTATGTGGCCTCCAGCTCTTAAAGGTGCAGGCCACCATTCCCATCCAGTCAAGTACTACAGCATACTTCAGATAACTCTTCACAGTCCTCTAAGTTCCATTAATTATAGTCTTTTTGTTTTTATTTTGTCTTTTTTATATTGTCTTTATTTTATATTATATATTATATCTTTATCATGCTGCACCTGTCTGAATGATGGATAATTTCCCAGAACTGATTCATCAGGCAAGTGTAGCTGGGTGAGCAGTGGGGTTACCTCAGGATGACCAGAAGGCCAAGAGCAACACATTCAGCACTCCCTGATCTGCAGCTTAAACATACCAAACCCTTCCACAGGGTGCAGTCACTGCTGTTCAGCAGGGGCCTCATTTATAAAACGCTCTTATATGCACAGATTTGATCTTAGCCCGTACGTACGCTCAAATGCACGCCAACGCTCAGATTTATTAAAAAAAACGTCTTTGACGTGGAAAAGTGGTTTGCTCCACGTCAGGTTCCTACTTTACGTACGACCATTTTCTGAGCAATCTGAGGTCCAAGAGCGAAGCATCTAACGTCTTTCTTTGCCATATGTATGATCAAGATCAGAGGTGTTTGAAGTATTTTTTAAAGATTGTTGGCAGCTTAATGTTTCATGATTTGATATGAAACTGGCACTGAAAACTAGCCCAAGAAAGTGGAAAAATGTGGGCTTACTTATTTTATAAGTTAAAAAACACTAAGACACATCATAGCTTTTGTGTAAGGTTGGGGTCCCATGTTGTCCCTTTTTGTTTTTTCAATAAGTGTGTGTATGCCAGTGCCGATAGGGTTGATTGAATGACTTTGAACAGTTGTACCATTGAGAGCATACTCACTAACTGCATCTCTATGGTACGGCAACTGCAACGCTGCCGATCGCAAGGCACTTCAAAGAGTAGTGAAATCTGCCCAAAGCACTAATTGGCTCCCAACTCCCTCCATCCACAACACATATCATAAACTCTGTACAAACAAAGCCAAATCCATTGTTAAGGATGCCACCCACCCAAACATGGTCTTTTCTACTCCCATCTGGCAGGTGGCAGAGGAGCCTGCGCTCCCGCACCAGCAGGCCCAGCTACAGCTTCATTCCAGAGGCTGTAACAAAACTACACCTCCTGTCTAGTATTTGCACTTTAGCTGTTACTAGTTTACATGTTTACTTTTTACTACTGCACTGTTTACCTGTTTACATCGACTGCATTGCACTGTTTACCTGTTTACTTTTATTCCTACACTGTTTCACCCATGGCCTTGCACTGCTATTTTTTATATACCATAGCCTCCCCATAAACCTGTGCAATATACTGTACATATATATTACATGTATATATAGGGCTGACAAAATAACTGATTCATTTTCTTAATCTTAATCTGATTTCTTAATCAATGTTTTGAATTAAAAAAATAGCGCCGATTAATCGATTCCGTATGACCTTTGACCCCAAGCCGTTCTAGTCACTAACCATGTAACTGTAAAATGAAGGAGAGAGAAGAAAATGTGCTGCCTAGATCATTGATTAGGACATTTACTTTTAAAATCGGCCTGATAGTGTTGATTAAAATAAAGTCCTCTGCAATGTCTTCAGCAAGGAATTTGCATATCACCGGATTTCGTCAACTCTATGAAGTCGCACGTCAATGCAAAGAAATAGTGTTGACATTGAGGTGAGTGTTGATTTATTTTCATTGTGTCCCCTAGGTTATATCTGTCGTCTGAAATGCCTTGTATGTGAAAAAAACTTCTTTCCGAAGCATATTAGGTCATGTCATAGATTATTATGGCCATTATTTGAACAGTGAAAATAATAATAAGAGTTTTTGAACTTTAATGTCACTAATATTGATTATTCAATGATTCATTTGAATTTAAATATTTAAAATACTTTCAAAGCAAACATTATACATGTGATTCATTTAGATTAATTAACCACAGAGTATGCAATTCGATTAAATTTTTTAATCGATTGACAGCCCTAATATATATATATATATACATATATATATATATATATATATATATATATATATATATATATAATGTCTATTTATACTCAACATACTCTATTTACCTCTGTAGACATGTCATCTGGAAAACCTGTATTTATCCAACTATACACTGTACATTATTAATCTCTATTGTCTACACAGCCATACTCTATCTGCACTTGGTATTTAATGCTTCTTTGCACTTCTGGTTGGATGTCAACTGCATTTCATTGACTCTGTACCTGTACTCTGCTAAATGACAATAAAGTTGAATCTAATCTAAAAACAGCAAAACAACAAATAAAAGGGCAAACTTACATAGTCACATGGTAGTGGTTTCTGATTTATTAAGTCACATGATCACATACATGGTAGTGGTTTCTGATTTATTAAGTCACATGATCACATACATGGTAGTGGTTTCTGATTTATTAAGCCACAAGCCAATATTTATTACAGAAAATGCTGTTACCAAAAGCCTCACCAAACTGAAACCGAATAAAGCCACTGGCCCAGATGGCCTGAAAGCCCGCTTACTGAAAGACTGTGCCCCACAATTAAAAGGTATTTTCTCAAGGCTATTTAACGCCCTCCTAATTGCAGGTGTACCCACGTCCTGGAAATTTTCTCTAATAAGGCCCATACCAAAAAAGCCAGGTGCGAGTCAGCCTGAAGATTTCCGACCTATAGCCATCACCTCCATATTGTGTAAAACAATGGAGAGAGTTCTGGTGGATATTCTGACCTCTCAAGTGATCCGCTGCAGTTTGCATATAGAAGTGACAGAGGGACAGACAATGCTGTGCTGGTCCTTCTAGACTATTTCAAAATAGCTTGCACTTCCTAAGGGATGTGCTAGAGTCCTATATGTAGATTTTAGTGCAGCTTTTAATTCCATGAAACTACACATTCTCCTGCAAAGACTAGCCAAAATGAACATAGATAAGGGCCTGATTATCTGGATCAGAGACTTCCTCTCCTGTCGTCCTCAGAGGGTATGTGTAAATGGCATTTTGTTAGGAGTGCAAACCATCAGTACAGGCTGCCCACAAGGCAGCGTTCTTTCCCTTCTACTTTTCTCTCTATTCACTAACGAGTTCTCTATCAACGATAGCCTCTTCAAATTGATAAAATATGCGGATGACATGGCGTTAGTAGGATGACATGGCGTTAGTAGGCCTCTTACAAAACACATAAAGGCCCTTGAAGCATGGTGCAAAGATAGCGAGCCAGAGATCAATGTGTCAAAAACAAAGGAGTTAGTCTTCTGCAAAAAACAAGACACAACAGAGCCAGTTTCACTTAATGGCCTAGCAGTTGAAACTGTGGGAACTTTTAAATATCTATGTACAGTTGTTGACAACCATCTGAGTTTTTCAGACAACACCGAGTACATTTAGCAAGAAATGCTCACAACGACTCCTCAGTCTCCTCAGAAGACTGAGCCGTCTGGGTGTTAGTGCTCAGATAACTGAGCTAGTATATACCACACACACATTGAAAGTGTGTTAACCTTTCACCTCTCTGCTTGGTCTGGACACCTAAGCTGTAGATCCAAGAACAAACTAAACAGGATAGTGTCAATGGCTAGTAAAATAGTAGGAAGTCCTCAAAGACATCTGACACAAATATATTGACAGAATGAAGAAGAAAGTTAGGAAAATCATTGCAGATAGAACCATGGAGGTATGGATAGAACACACCCTCTTTCTAGCCAGTTTGAGCTCTTGAAGTCTGGGAGGCGCTACAGAGTGCCTCTGGCAAAAAGTGTATTTAAAAAATCCTTTACTCCAAATGCCATCAGTATCCTCAATCAAACCAAGTGACAATATCAAACTGAGATGCTATTTCTTTTACTATTATTTTTATGTATTTTTTACTCTTATTCTTTTCTATGTATTTCATCATGATATTTCAACTCTTATGTCTGAGATGATATTGTGGCTGTATGTCTATCTGTCTTTTATGTCTGGTGAGCAAAGAAAAATTTCCACCTTGGTGGACATTAAAGATTTATTCTATTCTATTCTATTCTATGATCACATACATGTAGTGGTTACTGATTTATTAAATCCTCCAACACAATAGTTCAGCTTTAAATGATTCTGGTTAAGAGGCAGAATGGGCTCTAACTATGCTGCTTTACTGTTACTGAGGCCTTCACTGGTAGGATTCTCAAAGGGGAGATATTACAGCCCGTATTATAAGTATGGAAACACTCTCTCAGTGAAAGTGTGTGTGAGAGTGTGTAGGTGTGTGTTAGTATCAGGGTCAGAGAATGACAGCTCTCCTCTGTCCCAGTCCAGCTGCACTCTGATCCTCTGGAGTTTCTGCTGCACTGTGAGGGGAGTGTGGAGCTGTGGCGGAGCACGTGCTCTAAATTCACCATCTTTATACCACACAGTCCACTGTCCACTCACAGCACCATATCGTCCCTTCCTCTGGAGCAGTGTTGTATAAAGTACTAGAAAGCAATACTTGAGTAAAAGTACAAGTATCGTACTAGAAAAAGACTTTGGTAGAAGTGAAAGTCACCTTTTAGAATATTACTTAAGTAAAAGTCTTAAAGTATCTGATATATACTGTACTTAAGTATTAAAAGTAATTTTCTGATATTTAATGTACTTAAGTATTTGAAGTAAAAGTAAAAAGTAAAAAGCAAGCGGTTTTATTTTGAACTTTTGTAAACTTTATTTTGGCTTTCTTACTTATAGTAAAGCATAAAGCACATTCAGGGTTCCCATATCTTATTTTTATATATTATTTATTTATTTATTTATTATTTATTTTTAGAGCTGACATCAAAGAAAAAAACAGAAACAGAAATGCCACTTTTGTATGAACTTCAGGTAAAAATGAAAAATTAAAAACGTATTTCTTTCAAAAAAAAATGACCTGCTGGTAGGGAGAACATTTTGGTCATGTGGTATGAGCATTTCTAGGGCATACTCCCCAGGTCACCATCTCACTCTCACACACCCACAGGCCACCTATGTCCAGCAGCTACTAATATGCCAGTCATAGTTGAAACTGAAAAGGTGTCTTCATGTCTATCCTGTAGTTTTTATTAGTACCATGGTTCAACAATTCGATAATTTACTTCAACTGAGAAGTTAACAAAAAATATTCCACAAGTTAACAAAAACAGAAAGAAAGAAAGAAAGCCTTTGAAATGTAGCCTATCCCACGCTTTCACAAACAGGCATATTGAACTAATATTTAGGCTACATGTTTTTTGCATGGGTAGGCTATATTGTTGTTTGGTGATTTAGCCTACTCCTTTACTACACCCTCTTCTGAGCATATATTTATCATGTAGGGTAATTGCTCTTTCTTACATTAAATAACTTTAATTTATCCTCTCCACTTGTCCCTGTAGTCATGGCCTTCTCATTACTAATTTCGGGCTCATCATTTTCACTGGTCGACTGGTTTGATCTGCTGCTCAGTCTCTCCTGGCCTCTTTCTACCATCCATCCATCCTGACGCTTGTGTCTACTGTAGGGCCGGCTCAGCTATCCGTATCTGAGAAAACTTTTTGGAAAAGACGGGCTATATGGACCCAACCAACTCTTTTTGGGAGGGGAGAACTCCCTCGCGTAGGCTACAACCCATGCACAGGCATGGCATTGGTGTCATGCACAGAATGCGGAGCGTGTATACTGACAAGATAGACTAACGTGACAAATGTCAATATTTTTTTCCTCGACCGGCCCAAAAGTAAAGCGGCCACCGGGAATTCTCCCGATTACCCACCCCGGGCCTGATTCAGTCTTACTCTTCTTGGACTGAAGACTGAAGTCCTGCGATGCTAAATAGCCTTTCACAGGCCGCTGAGTCAGGTAGGGGAGTGTTCGGCTTCACAGAAGCCTGCCAATGTAGAAACATTTCTTGCAAATACGGCCACGTTATCTTCACCACTACCCTGTTCACCGAGTTCACCACTATCGTCGGGGTGGTCGTCTATGATAACGGGAGGTCCTTCAGTAGGTGCTCGTGCTTCCATGGCGGTTTCAGTTGTGCGTCCTCCTCCTTTAGCAACAAAAACGCGCTGAAATAGAGCGCGCAGCGTGCGGAGCGTGCGTAATGCAATCTAGGAGCAGTGATTCGCCAAACCCCCCTTATTGCAGTCGCACACATTTCTTCTAATTTTATGTTTTAGTAACGAGTAACGAAGATGCTTAGTGGAAATATAACGAAGTAAAAGTATACATTTTATCTAGGAAATGTAGTGGAGTAAAAGTGAAAGTTGACATAAATTTAAATAGCGAAGTAAAGTACAGATACGTGAAATTTCTACTTAAGTACAGTAACGAAGTATTTGTACTCCGTTACATTACAACACTGCTCTGGAGAGACTCTGTCATCACACCCAGATCCCACCATGTGTTCTCCCCAACCTCCACATCCCAGCAGTGAGTCCCTGAGTTAAAGCCCTCAGAGCCCAGGACACTGCCATAGTAATCAAATGGGTTATCGGGAAGCTGCTGTCTCTCAACACGTCTCACACTGGTCAGATCCTCAGACAGGATGAGATCTGGGTGTGCAGTGTTGGGATCCAGAGTCACAGGAGCTGCAGAGAGAAAGAACACACACATGAGCTGAACACTGAGTAATGTGTGATGAGGATGTGAATGATGGTCATTATCAATAGGGCTGAGTGATGTGTGATGAGGATGTGAATGATGGTCATTATCAATAGGGCTGAGTGATGTGTGATGACGATGTGAATGATGGTCATTATCAATAGGGCTGAGTGATGTGTGATGAGGATGTGAATGATGGTCATTATCAATAGGGCTGAGTGATGTGTGATGAGGATGTGAATGATGGTCATTATTAATAGGGCTGAGTGATGTGTGATGAGGATGTGAATGATGGTCATTATCAATAGGGCTAGTACCAAGTATAATGACACCTGTAACTGGGCAGTTGTAGTTATTTTTGTAACTTACATGAAATTGATTATATCTAGTAGGGAGTGTGAGTACAAGCTTCTCTGTGAGAGGGGGATCAGATGTGGAGTAGATGATCCCACTGAACTGGGAATGATCTCCATCCATCCATCCATCCATCACCCATCCATTCATCAGGCCTACCATGTACTGTAGTTAGGTTATGATGATGTGTAATGAGGGGGTGATTGTGTGTGTGTTTGTGTCACTGTGTACTTCATGTGTGTGTGTGTGTGTGTGTGTGTGTGTGTATACCTGTTTACACTACACAAACCTCAATGTGTTACCTTTCATTTGAGACACGGATTATGTTTCTACACCAAGAGGTTGCCACACAGTAAGCATTTTATTGTCAGTATGCATTTTAGGTAGCCAAAAGTCCTATGGGGAGTTTCCATAGGGCATTTTACAAAACACATGAGCATACAGTATCTTGGCAAATATTGGTCTAAAGTACTCATATTTTAGCCTATATTGATCTACTTTGAGATACAGACTCACAAGACCTAGTGGGCCTCAGTTGTGTTGCCAAGACAAAATAAATGACCCAGAAGGTCAGAATGTGGTCATTTCCAGAGATGTACAAAACCGCCTAAAAAAAAACTATCACCCTTTGCCACTCTCTGACAGTTCATCACACAGTCAATCAATTGATACCAAAATAATCAACAAGGCCTCTGCTTTCAAAAGAGGTCAAGCACTTGATTATAAGTCAAAGTATGTGGAAACAGGGCCATTGTTAGGCGGTGTGCAATTTCGAGCAGACTGTTTTATCTTTGTTACAGACTGACCAACTGCCCCCCCCCCCCCCCACACACACACACACATACACAATTACACGTACACACACAGTCACACAAACATGCAAACACACACACACACACACACACACACACACACACACACACACAATGTACTGTAGTATGTCTTTATATAGCACTGCACCGATGTTGATCAGATCTATTCTTTCCTTGATGATCACTTTATTGATTATGGCTACATGTAGCAGGATGACAATGGCATGAACTAATGATGTGGTATCAAACACACTCTACCTGTATTTCACTCCAAATACAGTTTGTCTGTGTCTTGTCTATTTGTTTTCCTGTCTGCAATGTGTATGTGTAACACCTAGGACCATGCTGGAAATAAGTATGTTACTTTAGCATGTCATCCTTTGGATTACTGTTTTTCCTGAATTTCCCCTTGGGGATCAATAAAGTATCTATCTATCTATCTATCTATCTATCTATCTATCGTCTTTGATGCAGAAATAAATCAAATCAAATCAAATCAAACCTATCAGACCTCAACAGTAAAGCCACCAAACACAGAGCAAAGACCATATCGGCATAACAACACAACATATCAACACACCATATCAACACACCATATCAACAGCACGCTCGATCAGAGATCATTGACACAAACCCACACTTAAATGATGCTCCCGGCGTTGCCATACTGTGTGTGTGTGTGTGTGTGTGTGTGTGTGTGTGTGTGTGTGTGTGTGTGTGTGTGTTGCTCTTCTCCCATTGTATTGTGTTCCTACTCTCCTCTCTAGAATCATCTCACACCATATCAACAGCACACTCAATCAGAGATCACTGACACAAACCCGGCAGAATGAGTCCAAAGATGACATCACACATCAGGATAATGGAATGTGGTGGCATGGGCAGGTCACCTCAACTAAACAGCCAGATGTGCTATTGTTAAATTATCACTGGACTTAGAGATCTAACACCCTTACAGCCAGATGTGCTATTGTTAACTTATCACTGGACTTAGAGATCTAACACCCTTACAGCCAGATGTGCTATTGTTAAATTATCACTGGACTTAGAGTTAGAGATCCAACACCCTTACAGCCAGATGTGCTATTGTTAAATTATCACTGGACTTAGAGTTAGAGATCCAACACCCTTACAGACAGTGGATGGTTCTTACCTGCAGGAATGTGATGTCATCAGCTCCCATCTCCTTTTCTATGGCTCTGATAGTGTCTGAAAGAGATGAGATCTCTCTGCTCATCTTCTCAATCTTCTCCTTCATCATCTGACTCTTCTGCTCCTCTTCCTCCCTCAGTGCAGCTATCCTGGCTGCCTCTTCATCTCGTAGAAACAGGTGAAGCTTCTGAAACTGCTCCTTGATCTCCTTCTCTGTGCCCTGGGTTTGAGTCTGAATAAGATTGTATGACAAAATCATTCATTCAATTTAACTTTGAGTAAAGTAGATGTTTCAGTTACATTGAAATGTTCCTCAACTATAAATGATTTATTGATAACGTACTTAGACAATTATGCTTCTTTATTACATGATGCTGCATGTCTCACCTTAACATGAGCTGCTGTTTGGTCACAGATGAGTTTGACTTCTTCAAAGGTCTTCAGTTTCTTCTGTAAGGGCTGCAGTTTGATCTTGAGCTCTTCCTGAAAAAAATGATCAACACTAATTTAGACTTGCCTACACCACACTACACTCTATAAACCAAGTTGCTTAATTTGTAAGGAGTCTAGGGTGAGGGTGGTGTGTGTGTGTGTGTGTGGGAGGGTATCTATGCAGATAAAGCATATTGCATAGAAGAGAGACATAGAGGCAACATGGAGGCTACTACAAAGTGTACTAAAAAAAACATTGGGTCACTCATAATTAAACCATCATCATCACTTTGTTGTTGGTAATGACTATGACTATAAGAGACATTGGGAGTGGAAGTGGTGATTTGGAGGGATTTGAGGGCTTCCTTAAGTTTGCTGCTGTATTCTCAGTGAGAGTGGAAGTGGTGATTTGGAGGGATTTGAGGGCTTCCTTAAGTTTGCTGCTGTATTCTCAGTGAGAGTCAGAGTGGGAGTGATGAGCACAGAGGAACCAGCCCACAGGGGAAAAGCCCACAACGCCCAACACACAAAAGAGCAGACACCGCCATCTACTGTACTGGAACTGCAGAACCTCCTGCCATAAATCATCCACACTGGATAGGCTCACTGTATTACTTTATGTCCAGGGTAAATATCAAGATTTGTTGTTGTTAATCTAGAGTACTACAGTACAGTATCATATATCAGAGTAAGATTCTTACCTTACGGTCAATTGCTGCTTCATCTATTGGGCTGAAGTTGTGATTTTTATGCTTCTTTGAGTCTCTGCACACCACACACACAGGCTGCTTATCCTCCAGACAGAAGAGCTTGAGTTTCTCACTGTGCAGACTGCAGAGCACCTCAGACCCTGCTGAAGCTCTCTGACTGATCTCCTTAGAAACAGATTTGGGAACAGCAAACCCTTAAAAGATGTCCTCCTGCAGACTGGACACTCTCTGGATCCTGGTTTTTCTGGTTTTCCAGAACTGCTGCAGACAGACTTTACACACTGTGACTACACAACATGATGGCAGGATCCTTGTAGATGTCACAACTGTTACGACCTTCTGTGCCCCTTCAAGCCTGAAATGGCCATTGCATATGGCTACATACTGACTTTGGCATACACGCACCCACATTAACACACTTGCATACATGCTTTTACTTTCCCCTAGACATCTTTTGGTAATGGTTATTTATTGCTTTTGGTTACTTTTAAATAAATACTTTATTGGTTAAAGTTATCTCTGTTGTCCCGACTCCCTCTTTATGTTGCGGCTTAGAGCCGGGTCGTAACACAACACACAGGACGGCAGTAATCCTCCTCTGTCTTTGATGCCATTTTGTCCCTGAATATTTTGTCTCACTAACTTCACCAACCTTGATAAACTGTCAGATTTTTTTTCTCTTTCCGTTCACATATCAGTCATATCTTCTAAACAAACATTGTTAGTATATTTTTTAAAGAAAGCTCTGCAATCCATCCAATATAATTATCAACTAAACTGATAACATATTACTATATTATTATTATTTAATACATTATTTATTTATTTATTTATTTATTATTTCATATGTTATTTATGAGAGAACAAACAGCACTGTTTCACCTGCACTTCCTCATTCAGTCTGAGCAAAGGCAGAGAATGTCTAATAAGGGGAGAACTTCCACTCTCGGAAAACTTCCGGTTTCTGAACTGGTTGCAGTTCCTTCTGTGGTTCCACATGAGGGCGCTCGTCCACGAGTACAGAATGAATGGAGGTCTATGGAGCTGTGCCCCTCAAAAGCCACTTTTCTCGGGATATTATTTTTTTTCAAGTAATTTGAATATTGTACTCGAAAGGGGAGGCAAAGAAAATACACTTGGTTGAGTATTATATTTTTTAAAGTCACTTAATTGTTCTAAAAAGCCTTTCAAATGGAACCTTGACAAAGGCTGACAGGCCGAAATGTTGGAACATGTTAATGACGTCATTCATTAGCACAATGCTAGTGTGTTATGGGCAACAACGACCCAGAAATCAAAAGGACATAAGTACTCGGTCATTCAACTTTTGACCTATAACCCATATTGAAGTTATACAAACTACAATCGAATCTGAGATTTGTCAATGACAATCAGGTGAAAGAGACAAATTTAGCCGTCTAGCTCCATAGGACCCCATGTATTTTGGACTCGCCCGCGATCGCCATCTAGGTGAACTCTGGTGAACTGCAGCCAAATTCGGTATGTATGGGATTAATAGAGAGTGGGGAGGCTCTCCGTAGACGGGCTCTGGCAAAGGTCCCTCAGGGGGGAAGTGACTTTGATTGGTCAGTCCAGCTGCAGCTTGGAAATCCTTTCATGTTCAGGTTGAAGTACCTGGATGTACCTGTGTTCTGTGACTGATAAGACAGATACATGCTGGACCGTGATATTGTTTCTTTCATCTAATTTAGAGTATTTTAAAACACACACACACACACACACACACACACACACGCCAACACGAGTAGTATGTCAGAAACCTACACCAGTGATGTGTGGTGCATTGTGGGGTTTTCCTTGTGTCCACTCTGGGCCTGCAAGAAGGCTTGTTCTAACACACACACACACACACACACAGACACACACACACACACACACACACACACACACACACACACACAGTGGTCTGGACTCACAGGAAGGGAAAAGGCCCAAAGGCTCAACAGTAGGCCCTAATCAATAGCAGGTGTCTGCACTGCCAACCCAGCAGGGAGTTAAGCATGTATGTCCTCAGGGCTTTAGTAAATAATCCTGGTATACTATGGAACGTTTAAACTCAAGCTTCAAACACACACACACACACACACACACACACACACACACACATGCTGGTCCAAACCCCTCGAGGTACATTTACCTCAGGATAATCAACACTCCCTGATCTGCAGTTTAAAGACTCCAAACCCTTCAACATGGTGGAGTTACTGCTGTTCAGCACATCAGGGACTGAATCAGGTTGTGCTCCATGACAACAGTTTCCAGCTGATTGGGACCCAGAACAGGAACTAAGAATCCCTGCTCTATATGGGACTAAGGAAGCATCCTGAGGACCAGCACTGAATAGGAAACAGTGACCTCCTCATAAGAGCTACAGTACATGCAGGGTCAGGACCATCAGCAACACCTTCACAAACCACCAGGGGGCCACCACCCACCGGTTGGAAATCCCTTTTAATGTTTTATTGTCCTTATTCACATACCAATCTGTTTTTGTTAAATACCACAATATTACTGTGGTATATTATAGGAATTAAATTACTTCACAGTACAGTTCATACAACAAGTTACCTTAACATTTTATATCCACACAATGAGACATATTTTTACTTTTCATAAAATTGCTTTGTTTTCTCATAATCTTCTCTCCTATAGGTTTCCCTCCCATTCTCTGAACACACACACACACACACAACAAAATTCTCAGATCACATACAGTATCACACTACCAGATTGTACTATATGTCAAACCTGATAGATTAAATGAGGTGGATTAGCACAACTTTAAGTTTTGATGTTTACTTTTTTGTTTAAAATAAAATTGATTTATTTCTTGAAGTGCAATAAGACATATTTTTGTCTCATATAAAATGCCTTTGTTTCTTCCTAGTCTCCTCTCCTATAGGTTTCCCTCTCAGTATGTCATCCCTGGTTCAGAGTCAGTATCAGCTCTAACTGTGCTGCTCTACTCTTACTGAGGCCTTCACTGGTTACATCCTCAGAGGAGAGAAAGTGCAGTAAGTATAGAAGTATGGAAACACTCTCTCAGTGAAAGTGTGTGTGAAAGTGTGTAGATGTGTGTTATTATCAGGGTCAGAGAATGACAGTTCTCCTCTGTCCCAGTCCAGCTGCACTCTGATCCTCTGGAGTTTCTGCTGCACTGTGAGGAGAGTGAGGGGCTGTGGGGGAGTACATGCTCCATATACAGCACCATTACACCCAACACACCATCATCCACTTGTGGAGGTGTAGTCTCCCTTCCTCTGGAGAGACTCTGCCATCACACCCACATGCCACAATGTGATTTCTGGATCATATCCCTATATTTGCACACAAGTGTGACAATAATGCGAATGCTTACTCGAGAAAAGTCAAAGTAGCCATGCAGTCAATCACACTAAGGGAAATAGCTTATATTTGCGCTTATTAGTCAGCCTATCTATTCACATGCATCCATTCACATGCTGAAATGTTTGATAAGCCAGTCATCAACAATCGTGTAACCAAATATCGGCGCTGTGTAGGCTATAGGTTTCACATTCCCTTTTAATTCTTATCCTCTAATAAGTCTTGCAAAATCATGCCGGTTTATGCTTTACAACATTAGGAAGATCAGACCTTATCTGACACAAGATTCCACACAACTTCTTGTTCAGACCATGGTCATCTCTAAGCTGGACTATTGTAATTCACTATTAGCTGGCTTACCCGCTTGTGTAACAAGATCATTACAGCTGATTCAAAATGCTGGAGCACGCCTGGTCTTCAATCAGCCAAAGAGGACACATGTAACTCCTCTCCTAGTTACTCTCCATTGGCTCCCTATAGTAGCCAGAATTAAATTTAAATCTCTCACTTTGGCCTATAGGACACTAACTAGATCTGCTCCTAGTTATTTTAATTCAATAATCAAGCCTTACATCCCCAACCGCCCACTGCGGTCTTCTGGTGAGCGTATGTTGTGTCGACCAGTCATAAAAACTGGGTCTAATTCCAGACTCTTTTCTTCAGTGGTTCCATGTTGGTGGAATGAACTGCCCAGTGCTCTCCGTTCCTGTGGTAGTTTTGGGTCGTTTAAGAGGGGTCTAAAGACATTCCTATTCAACATATACTTAGTTGTTTAAGCGCTTATGTGTTATGGTTTATATAATGTTGTTTTATTTTAATTGGGCTGTTAATTAATTTGACATTATTGTTTATTATTGATATTCTCCTTAATGTAGTCTTAGCATGTTATTGTTTTTATATTATTGATTGAATTGACATTATTGTTTTATTATTGCCTTTCCCCTTTTTTACATTGCTTTTTTTATTAGGCTATTGATTGAATTGATATTATTGTACTACAACTATTCTCCTTACTATATTTGACCTAGATTTTAATCTGTTCCCTGTTCATTTTTAAATATTATTATGTTGTTTTGTATTTATATGTCGCTTTGGACAAAGGCGTCTGCTAAATCCATAACCATAACCATAACCATAAGTCTACAGTTGTCATTATATATAGGTTGTTGCATAGCTTTTTTTAGCATAACTAAATTTGTGCATGTTGCATGTCCATTTATATAGAAACATAGGCCTACTTTCGAAGTGTTATAATTTTTAATAACCCACGTTTCACAATATACTGTGCAGATAATGGCCTAGACTTGCGATCATCTAATGTTGTTGCGCTGCATTGCCTCTAAGTGTCGTCAACTGACGATACACATTGGAAATGTGCCTACGCCAGACATGAAGTTTGCGTGGAGGGCAGCACATTCTCACGTTCAAGTCAGTCTTCGTACATCCGGACGTGAGTGTGAGAAGTGGCGTACGCAGCATTTTTGTGCGTGCGCAAGCTTTTTGCACATGAGGCCCCTGGTGATGTGTGTGAATGCACTGCAGTGAGTCTCCACACAGCTCCTCTGTGTGTGTGTGTGTTCTCTGTACCTATTCAGTTTCTCTTTTTATTTTGTATTCTCTACCTGTAATGGAATGTAATGATGTGGGTTGTAGTATCATTGGAGCTGTTTTATATGACTGGAATCAGTTCTTACTGTTTATTCCTCCTTGTCATCGTGTTCAAACTCAGCAAAGCCCAAAGCTCCCTGGTGTACATTATACCTTCCATCTGGTTATGAAGGACAGAGACAGAGACACTAACACTGCCAATGCATCAGATTAATATGATTCTTTATTTCATGTGCATGATGATCAGAGTTCAGTAGTGCAGGAGTTTGTGTTTACTGCAATGCTCTCAGTCTCTATAGTGCTGTTTAATCACCAGCATTTCTGACCTCAGATCAGACAGCAGCAGCAGAACCAGCTGCACCTGTGCTGTGTTGCTGCTCTGCTACTGGGAACCTCACAGGTGAGAGGAGAGTGTAGTTACACAATAACCACCACTAGATGGCAGTATTCATACTGAGACTGTGCTGTGTTGCTGTTCTGCTACTGGGAACCTCACAGGTGAGAGGAGAGTGTAGTTACACAATAACCACCACTAGATGGCAGCATTCATCTCTCAGTGACATCTTTAAATATAACTCGTATGAAATTATGTACAAGTGTGCACAGCACAGGCGTTACATATACATAACCAATTTGCAAATAATTGAAAAAGAAAACTAAATAAATCGTATTTTAATGTATATAGCCAAATATCACTTGCAAAGTTCTAAAAAGGAGAGACCAAGCTGAAATTGTCACATCATTTACTGAACTGATATTCTGATGTGCATGTGGCAAACAAACCATCATAGTGTAATAAATGATATAAACAAAAGCAATAATTTCAGAGGATTCTGAACACAGAACATCAGAAATTCAATTCAAGTACCCAGAAGACGATGCCTCACAGAACAGACCATATATTAGATTCACTGCAGTGGTGATATTTTAATGTGCTTGTGGCAGCAGTGTAGAAACACATGAATGGACAACATAGCAAAACCATTATCAAAATGCCTGCATGCAAAAAATCTGCAACATAGAAACACTGGCATAGAGTAATAAATGGCAAAACACCAGCAATTATTTTAGAGGATATTCAACATATCAGACAATTCTGAACTTAATGAAAGTAGCCAGAAGACGATGCCTCACAGGTCAGATATCAGATTGACTGCAGTTACTGTGTGAGTGACTCATGACTGAACCCCACATGTCTCCATCCATCTCTGCATGTGGGCTCTTGTTCAGACAGAGACAGTTTCTGCTCTAACTGGGCTGCTCTACTGACACAGAGGCCTTCACTGCTACAATACTCAGAGGAGAGAGTTTACAGCCAATAGCAAAGTATGGAAACACTCTCTCAGTGAAAGTGTGTGTGAGAGTGTGTATGTGTGTGTTATTATCAGGGTCAGAGAATGACAGCTCTCCTCTGTCCCAGTCCAGCTGCACTCTGATCCTCTGGAGTTTCTGCTTCACTGTGAGGAGAGTGGGGGCATGAGGAGAAGCATCTGCTCCATATTTACCATCTTTATAATACACAGTACACTCTCCACTCACATCAGTACCATATGCTCCCTTCCTCTGGGCCGACTCTGCCTTCACACCCACATTCCACCATGTGTTTTCTCCAACCTCCACATCCCAGCAGTAAGTCCCTGAGTTAAAGCCCTCAGAGTCCAGGACACTGGCATACGTATCAAATCTCTCTGGGTTATCAGGAAGCTGCTGCTTCTTATCACCACATCTCACACTGGTCAGATCCTCAGACAGGATGAGTTGTGGGTGTGCAGTGTTGGGATCCAGAGTCACAGGAGCTGCAGAGAGAAAGAACACACACATGAGCTGAACACTGAGTGATGTGTGATGAGGATGTGAATGATGGTCATTATTAATAGTGGTGTTAGCAAGTGTAATGGCAGGAGAAGTAGTAACAGTGAAATGCTCTTTAGTCATCAGGATGAAGGATCACAGCTGTACAGGAGTGTACTCACAGGAGAGGGATGTTAGTGGAAGGGAGGATCATCACTGACCATTCTCATGCATTTATATCCCTCTTCCTCTTTATATCTCTCTTCATCCCTCTATCAATTTATCTCATCTGTCCATCCTCTTTTGATGCTAATGATGCTTCTACATTGTCTGGATTATGGATTTATTCAGACAAACTTGCTTATTATATTGATGATGAGTAATTACAAATGTAGATCTACTTATGGTGTGTGTGTGTGTGTGTGTGTGTGTGTGTGTGTGTGTGTGTGTTATTTGGAAAAGGAGATGTTTTCTGTACCCCTGAGATTGTATTGTCATACATAACAATGTGCTGATATGGTTTTGTGTGTTTGATCATTCAAAACATTTGATTCCTAATGAAAATTTATTTGTAATGTGGAATTGAATAAAGAATAAAGTATCTAAACGGTGTGTGTGTGTGTGTGTGTGTGTGTGCGTGTGTGTGTGTGTGTGTGTGTGTGTGAGAGAGAGAGAGAGAGAGAGAGAGAGTGTGTGTGTGTGTGTGAGTCTGCCTGTATGTGTGTGTGTGTGTGTGTGTCTGTGTGTGTGTGTGTGTGTGTGTGTGTGTGCTTGAGTGTGTATGTCTGTGTGTGTGTGTGTGTGTGTGTGTGTGTGAGAGAGAGTGTGTGAAAGAGAGATACAACCCCAAAACAGAAAAAGTTGGGACAGGTGTACAATGCAAATAAAAACAGAATGTCATAATATACAAGTCTTGTAAACCCATATTTAGCAGCAAAAAGGACATAGACAATATATCAAATGTTGAAAATGAAAATTTGGACTATTTCATGGAAAGTATATGTTAATTTTGTATTTGATGCCAGCAACATGTTTCAAAAAATGTTGGGACCGGAGCATGTTTACCACTGTGCTGCTTCACCTCTTCATTTAACACAATTCTGTAAATGTTTAGGAACTGAGTAGACCATATTCAGACAAACTTGCTTATTATATTGATGATGAGTAATTACAAATGTAGATCTACTTATGGTGTGTGAGTGTGTGTGTGTTATTTGGAAAAGGAGATGTTTTCTGTACCCCTGAGATTGTATTGTCATACATAACAATGTGCTGATATGGTTTTGTGTGTTTGATCATTCAAAACATTTGATTCCTAATGAAAATTTATTTGTAATGTGGAATTGAATAAAGAATAAAGTATCTAAACGGTGTGTGTGTGTGTGTGTGTGTGTGTGAGAGAGAGAGAGAGAGAGAGTGTGTGTGTGTGTGAGTCTGCCTGTATGTGTGTGTGGGTGTGTGTGTGTGTGCTTGAGTGTGTGTGTGTGTGTGTGTGTGTGTGTGTGTGTGTGTGTGTGTGTGTGTGAGTGTGTGAGAGAGAGATACAACCCCAAAAAAGAAAAAGTTGGGACAGGTGTACAATGCAAATAAAAACAGAATGTCATAATATACAAGTCTTGTAAACCCATATTTAGCAGCAAAAAGGACATAGACAATATATCAAATGTTGAAAATTTGGACTATTTCATGGAAAGTATATGTTAATTTTGTATTTGATGCCAGCAACATTTCAAAAAATGTTTACCACTGTGCTGCTTCACCTCTTCATTTAACACAATTCTGTAAATGTTTAGGAACTGAGTAGACCATTTGCTACAGTTTTGATAATGAAATGTTGTCCTATTACTCCCCGATAGGATTTCAGTTGCTCAACAGTATGGGGTATTCTTAGTCATGCTTTCCATTCCATTATGCACCTAATTTGACAAATCTGGACTGCAGACAGGCCATATTAGCACCTGGACTCTTCCTCTATGGAGAAATACTATTTAAATATGTGCAGAATTCATTTTGGCATTGTTTTCCTGAAATATTCAAGGTCGTCCCTAAAAAAAGACATTGCCTGGATGGCAGTATATGTTGCTCAAAACCTGTACACATCATTCAGAATTGATTGTGCTTTGCCAAATGTACAAGATGCCCATGCTGTAGGCATCAATGCTCCTACACACCGTCATAGATCTTGGGTTTCGAACTGAGCACTAGAACAAGTTGGATAGGTTGGATACTTGGGTAGGCCCTCTCCTCTTTAGCCCAGATGAGTCCATGATTTCCAAAAAGAATGGCAAACTTTGATTGGTCTAACCACAGGACCTTTTTCCACATTACCTAAGTCCATTTTAAACAAGCTCAGGCCCAGATAAGAGGGTGGTATTTTCTGTATCATGTCTCAATACAATTTTAGCTGTTACAATTTTCGTCTTTTTTGAATTGAGTATCAAACTGGGCACATAGACATGGTTATCAGAGGTTTTCCTGAGCCCATACAATGACAGGTCTGGAGACAGGTCTGGTGTTGATGCAATGCCACGTCAATGCCATGACGAGGCCGGCAAAAAAGTCACAAAAAACAACCGAAGCCTCGTTTAGAGCTACACATTTTCTGATCAAGAAGAAGAAGGCATTTTCAGACGGAGAAGTTGTCAAAGAATTGTAACGTCGGCGCAAAAGACAGTGTTAGCGTTCTCCCGCGCAGGGCATCCTGGGATACGAGAGCGAACATTTGGGGGGTTTATGTCTGTATTTCTCCTTAGTTTTGAGTGTAATGTTGGCGTCTTTATTGTAACATGTTTCCCTTTTAGTTCTCCCTCGTGTGTGATCCTTTTTGTGTGGGAGGCTGCGTCCTCCCCTGTATGTGTAGTGTGTGCGTCTACAGTACTTGACCTGCCCTGTGTGCATTGTGTTCTCTGTCTGTGTCCCTGCTCTCGTTCTCAGCTAATAAACCTTTTGATTGGACAACTGTGTGTGTCGCTATCAAATCGTTACATTGGTGTCAGAAGCGACTTTCGAACATGGCCTCCACTCAGCGAGAGAAGCTGGGAGCGGGAGACCTCACCACTGGGTGGAGGCCCACGCAAGAGGATCCGGAGAGAGCCCTTGTAAGGACTGCTAAGGAGCTTGAGGCCTTCTATTGCTACTGCCGCCGGAGGAGAGGAGCTGTTGCCGGGACCTGCCTGCTGCCATGGGAGGAGATCTGGCCGGAAGAAGCGGTCGCGGAGAAGACGATACTGGCCTGGGCGCTGACTCCACGGCGAGCCGCGACGCGTGAGCAGAGCCGAGGGAGTGCGGCAAGGAAGAGGTTCCTAGACGATGGACGGTTGGCGGAGCCGCTGAGGGCAGCGAACTCACGACGGTGGGGCAGCTTCGACGGAAAGGCCCTCTGAACTTTAAAAACGTTTGGGTGCGTGTGAGAGGCATCGTGCTGTGTGGGCGCCCGTTCTAGTTGGCCTGTTGGCCGGCGCCTTTTGAAAAAAGTTTGTGGTGTGGAGTTCGTTAGCATGGCCATCTCGGGGGTCGTGCCTTCGCCGAGGCCGCGAGGGAGTGGAACGGGCCGGGAGCAGAGCAGGACGGCTCTGCGAGGAGGCAACACGAGGAGGGACGCCGAAGACGGTAGCTGGAGCGGGAGAGCTCAGCGCGGTCTGGTTGCTGCGGAGTCGGTGCCTGTCTGTCCTGGTCGGCGACTAGACGGACGCGTTGGTGCAGCTTCATCTGGCCCCCCTCGAACCCCAGTACTTGGTACAGTGTCGACGGTTGAAAAGGCCACCTAGGGCCCCGCCAGGAGAGGAGGAGTGCCGCGGTGACACGTCGCGGAAAGTGCAGCCTGAGGGCGGCTGCTGAGAGGGAGCTGGTGACGCGCGCCGACGTTAGCATGTGGCTACCTCGTGGTCATTGCCGAGGACGGCAATGGCTTGTTGGGGGAGCTATGTAACGTCGGCGCAAAAGACAGTGTTAGCGTTCTCCCGCGCAGGGTTCTCCCTCGTGTGTGATCCTTTTTGTGTGGGGGGCTGCGTCCTCCCCTGTATGTGTAGTGTGTGTGTCTACAGTACTTGACCTGCCCTGTGTGCATTGTGTTCTCTGTCTGTGTCCCTGCTCTCATTCTCAGCTAATAAACCTTTTGATTGGACAACTGTGTGTGTCGCTATCAAATCGTTACAGAAGCATTGATGATAATTGCTAACACTGTCCTTAAAGATGAGAAAAATGGAACCGATCTAATCTCCACTCTCTCCGGCCTCCAACTGGGTGCATCTACGATGGCTAGACGAGTGTCAGCTATGTCTGGTAACTTGGCCGATCAGCTGGACCGGTGAAGCACCCGATTTGGTTCCCCATGCAATTTGTGTTTCCCCTCTAGGTCTTTACCAGAAGCTAGCTGAAGACACGGAAAACGCAATACAGCACTGTGAATACTCAGTGCGACGAGTCTGTGGACAGCAGCAGTGCAGCGCAGCTGTTGGTTTTTATCCGGATGCTGTTTGAAGATTTCTCCACAAGAGAAGAACTCCTGACACTACTGCCCTTAAAGACAACTATGAGGGGAGTTGACATTTATAACACAGTGAAGGAGGTTTTCGTGCAGAAAAAGGTCCCATTGGAAAAGCTGGTAGCGGTGACTACAGACGAGGCTCCTGCTATGATCGGCCGACATACAGGTTTCATCGCTCACTGTAAAGGTGACCCAGACTTCCCAAAATGTCTGCATCACCACTGCATCATTCACCAGCAGGCGTTATGTGCAAAAGTGATCGGCTTTGGGCATGTGATGACTCCGGTTGTAAAAATCATAAACAACATCCGCTCCAAAGCAAAACAGCACAGGATTTCCAAGGTGCTATTGGAGGAGATGTCAGCTGAATATGGTGACCTGCTGCTACACACAGAAATCTGATGACTCAGCAGAGGACAAGTTTTACTTCGTTTTTTGACACTTTTGGGTGAAAATCAAAGAGTTCAAGCAGCCCAAAGGCGAAGACGTCTCATTGCTAGAGGACACAGACTGGACACGTGACCTTGCATTTTTGACGGACATTACTGGGAAACTAAACCACTTGAACAGCGAGCTGCAAGGCAAAGGTAAGAATGTTGTTGACATGATAAGTGTGTCACAGGTGTGAATATTTTTATGTATTTTATTATTTGATCTTGTGTGCTTTTGTGTGCTGTGTCATATAGCCTACTTCATGTGTGTTTTGTGTGTGTCAATTACCCCTCCCTGGTGTTCCCAATGTCTGATAATAGACCCATTAACTTTTGGTCAATCCAGAGAGTTTTAGGAACAGGTGTATGTGGGGGAATGTTTTCTACTTATCCCGAGACCAGGAATGCACACAGCAGCAGGGGCCGGGGGCGCGAGACGCCAAGAGAGCAGAAGACACGAAGGAATGCTCGTGCTGGATTGCTGGATCGCGCCCCGGTTGATCACTAGACTGGGTGCGATATTTTGTCTACGCCCAGTAGGCCAAGGACGAGAGGCCGCAATCAGGGTCCCCGGCTGCTGAACCAGATGGTCGAGCGCTCATCACGTTTCCGGGTTACAGACTTTCAGTCTGTGCCCGGCCTAATGACTGGCGGTTGGAGGCTACCAGAAGGAGGACAAGAATCCGGTAGGCTATCCCTGCCCTCTTGGCTTGCCGTCTGCCTGCCTGACTGCTATCGTTTCGTGCTGTTGCTTCTGCTGGGGGACGGTACTCCTTCTCGCTCTGCTTGCCTGCCCTGCCCGCTGCTACTGCTAAGCCCACTGTTGCTGTTTGGATGTTGGTCCGTCGCCTGCGACCTTGCTGTTCCTCTGTGCTGGGTGCAGTGGCCGGTAGGAGCGTAACACTATGACTGGTGGCGGTATGGATTGCTTGGACTTTTATTGGACGAGACTGTTTTAGGTTAATTCTGTGACTGCTGGACTGCTGAGATGAAGTTATATGCCAAATTAGCTTATGGATGTGTTACTATTATTCCTGACTGTAACATAAATTATTTAATAAAAAGACACTAAAGTAAGAGTTTACATTAATCATTTGTCTTGGAGTCATTTGTCTGCCCACCACTTTCCCTGCATATTGTTAAATGTTTTGCCTGGTCACGGGCAACCCAAACCGGTAGACCGGCGTGACAAGTGCTTTAAATGCATTTAAAGCCTAGATGAACATTGTCTCTGTGGATTTACAGAGAAAAAATGTGCTGCACTTTCCCTCTGTGTAGTCGGTGCTGAAAGACAATGCTCCTGCATCCGAGACATTTGAGAACGTTGTAGAAAAGTACTGTGAAGTCATTAACAGACTTGGGCAAGAGTTTGAGAATCGGTTTTGTGACCTTCATCAGCTTGAGCCAAGTGTGTCGTTCATTTCCAATCCTTTCATGAATGTGGACACAACATGCTTTGCTGAGCAACTAAGTGCAACGTTCAAACTGCTGGACCGGTGGAGATTGAAATCATAACATTGCAAAATGACCTCCACCTCAAAGCCTACCAGGCTGCACCAAACTTTTGGTGCCTTGTTGACACAGAGAAGTACAGCGGAGTATGCACAGCAGCTATGAAGGTTGCTAGTCTGTTTGGTTCAACCTATCTCTGTGAATCAGCGTTTTCTGACATGAACTTCATCAAGAACAAACACAGAACACGCCTCACTGAGGCACATCTGAAGGATTCACTCACAGTTGCAGTGTCAAGTTACATGCCAGATTACAAAACTTGTGAACAGCATGCAATGCCAGTCTTCCCACTAACAAAGAAACAGATGCCAGATGTTGTCAGTGGCAACATGGCAGTGCCATGGCAAAGATGACTTAAAATATTGAAGAATTGTGTTCAATTTAAAAGTCGGTTCATGACATGTAACAGTTATAATTTTGTTAAAAATGCTGCAAATTTGGTCATTAGTTCAAAATGTGACAAGATTTATTAAAAATGATGTAAGTTGAACTTTCTTTAACATTACATAATTGATAACTTTTTGAAACATGGTGCAACATAGTTCATGATTTGTCAGTGGCTAGTGAAAATGCGACATTTTTCCTATGAAATGTAGTGATGTAAGTGATCTAAAAATGTAACAATTACTGAGATGCTAAATATTGACATCTGTTTCCCACCTTTTTGTTATTGTTGATAATTATTGTAAGAAATCATTAACATGATCAGTGTCTTCACATAGATGAGTATCATTACAGTTTTTGCCCGTTGCTTGAACACTATAGACCCATGCTTAGACTTAAGTAACACAACTTGAAGCTTTTGTTACCATACCTCAAACACATGTACCCATACTCTGCACTCTAGTTGCAATTCTGCAACACACTTACTCCTTTCTGCAACACACTTGGTCCTGCATACTACACTCTATTTCATACTTTAGACACTTCGTTCAAACATGAAATCTCAGGGTGCCATTTGGAAAACACATGTATCCAAAATACAAAACACATCGGGTAATTGCAACAACTCAATACACACCTGAAGGCACTTACTTGCAAAACTGAACACCAATCAGCCAGCCACAAATAGGCCTCAGTTGAGCCATTTTGAGAACTTTGCAAGCATGGAGGCAGGGAGAGCAAGAGGTAGAGGAAGAGGAAGAGGAAGAGAGAGAGGAGTAGGAGGTGGTGGAAGAGGCTATGCACGGAACAATATTTCAGATGATATTAGAAAAACTTTGGTGGATCATGTGATAAATCATGGCCTGATAATGAGGGAAGCTGGGCAGAGAGTCCACCACATCTAAGCCTGTTTTACACTAGTGTATTTTTGGTTTTATTTTTGCGTTACTGCATTTACTGCACTGTACTGTACTGTAAATTATAGTACTGTGATGTACAGTATTGAGTTGAAGTCATTTGTAACCTTTCAATACTTTCATTTTTGGTTGTTGTCAAAATGTTTGTTGGAAAAAAAACATAACAAAAACTGTGTTGCATTGAGCTTTACAGAATGCTAACTGATAAACTGAATAAAAGCAGTGAAAAGACTGCAGTGTTTTATATAAAGTACACTAGTATATTGCTGCTAATCTGAAAGTGTATGCATAAGATGCAAGTGTGTATCATTTTGTCATCAGAGTGACATTTTGACAAAGGATTGTTAGGTTTTGATAGCAGAGTTTAGGTTTGGATAGTAGAGTTTCAATTTGACACAGATGTGAATGGTATATTTCCCAGGTTGTGTCATGTTTACTTGTGTGTAGAGTTTTGGCAGAATGAGCGAAGTTTTGCAAAATATGTTCAAGCAACAGGCAAAAACTGTAATCATTATTAATAATGTATAACTAAAGGCAAACTGAGCAAATGTGTTATTCCAGAAGAGCGTATCAAACTGGTAGATTCGTATGACTCAGTACCCATGAAGTAGCTCTCAGTTCAAAAAGATTGGTGACCCCTTTGATAGAGTGCATACTCAACCTCCCCCTCTACACACTCTGTAGTGTGTGTGTGTGTGTGTGTGTGTCTGTGTGTGTGTGTGTGTGTGTGTGTGTGTGTGTGTGTGTGTGTGTGTGTGTGTGTGTGTGTGTGTGTCTGTGTCTGTGTCTGTGTCTGTGTGTGTGTGTGTGTGTGTGTGTGTGTGTGTGTGTGTGTGCGCGCGTTTGTATGGTGTGTGTGTGTGTGTGTGTGTGTGATTACTGGAAGTTAGTTCTGCTTTGTTTTGCTAGTTTGAGTTGTGGCAGAGGGATATTATCAGCAAAGGAACCCAAGGACCCTCCTAAGATTGATTATGTGTGTTAAAAACAGTAGACTACTCACTGTACTGTACAGTCTCCTGCATCTTCTCCCAGACTCTGAACTTCAGGTTGCCCAGGTGCTTTGCCACATTGATCAGAGCTCCTGAAACCCTCTCTGGATCCTGCAGTGTGCACTGGGCTCTGGAATAACATTCAGGAGTCAGTGCTGCTGTGGGTTTGGGTTCAGCACCACAGAGAAGAGAGAGACAGGAGGCAGATCACTCACCTTTCCACTGTGCTCTTGTAGTTCTGGAAAATAAGAATAGAAATAATATGTCAGGCATTGTTGTTATAATTAGGTATTTTGGAAACTGTAAAATTATGGACCCCCTTGTCAAGCCTAAGGTTTTTCATTTTTGTTTATAACGTAACGAGTAAAGTGATTAATATTTAACAGATAGTACATGTATTTCTATGTATCTTTTTATGTTGGGTGCGGTATCCTACATCATTATAAATGGACTGACTTACAGCACTTACTCGTCAGTGTGCTCGCCACAAGCCTGTTCATATGCTATTCATATCAACATCACATCGATAACCTTTAGGTTGTGAAGTTGTGTGTGTATGAACAACACACACACACACACACACACACACACACACACACACACACACACACACACACAAACACAGTCTGTCCTTGTCCTGGTCCAAGCCCTGCAGTCCTCACATTACATTTACTTACTGTATAGCATGGTCTAGGTTGAAAAGGGTGTCATTTTAAAAGTGATATACTACACCTATGAAGTAGATCTGGTAAAAAAGTTAAATTGCCGTTACATATCAATGCTTATGAATGGTAACTATAACAACGATAACCTCCGCTTCGCGTCGGACGGTTCACGCCTCCACATCGTCCATTTATTTCTGATAATGGACACCTCGTCGGGCATTATCCCTTACATGTATTCATTCAGCAGGTGCTCTTATCCAGAGTGACCTGCAGAGACAGATTACAGGGACAGTCCCCCTGGAGCAACTCGGGGTTAAGGGCCTTACTCATATGAACACACACACACACACACACACACACACACACACACACACACCTGGAACAGCTCGGGGTTAAGTATCTTACTCATATGAACACACACACACACACACACACACACCTGGAGCAGCTCGGGGTTAAGGGCCTTACTCATATGAACACACACACACACACACACACACACACACACACACACACACCTGGAACAGCTCGGGGTTAAGTATCTTACTCATATGAACACACACACACACACACACACACACACACACACACACACCTGGAACAGCTCGGGGTTAAGTATCTTACTCATATGAACACACACACACACACACACACACCTGGAGCAACTCGGGGTTAAGTATCTTACTCATATGAACACACACACACACACACACACACACACCTGGAGCAACTCGGGGTTAAGTATCTTACTCATATGAACACACACACACACACACACACACACACACCTGGAGCAACTCGGGGTTAAGTATCTTACTCATATGAACACACACACACACACACACACACACACACACACACACCTGGAGCAACTCGGGGTTAAGGGCCTTACTCATATGAACACACACACACACACACACACACACACACACACCTGGAACAGCTCGGGGTTAAGTATCTTACTCATATGAACACACACACACACACACACACACACCTGGAACAGCTCGGGGTTAAGTATCTTACTCATATGAACACACACACACACACACACACACACCTGGAGCAACTCGGGGTTAAGTATCTTACTCATATGAACACACACACACACACACACACACACACACCTGGAGCAACTCGGGGTTAAGTATCTTACTCATATGAACACACACACACACACACACACACACACACCTGGAGCAACTCGGGGTTAAGTATCTTACTCATATGAACACACACACACACACACACCTGGAGCAACTCGGGGTTAAGTATCTTACTCAAATGAACACACACACACACACACACACACACCTGGAGCAACTCGGGGTTAAGTATCTTACTCATATGAACACACACACACACACACACACACACACACACCTGGAGCAACTCGGGGTTAAGTATCTTACTCATATGAACACACACACACACACACACACACACACACACACACACACACACACCTGGAGCAACTCGGGGTTAAGTATCTTACTCATATGAACACACACACACACACACACACACCTGGAGCAACTCGGGGTTAAGGGCCTTACTCAGGGGTACAACGTAACCTGGAATCAAACCCCTGATGCCCTTGGCCCAGACTCCTGATTGGCTGGGCCAAGTTCCCTGACCATCACCACCCCATTGTTTAATTACTGACTAAACATTTGACAGCTGACAGGATACTCTCTGCAAAGATATTCTCCTCCTCCTCCTCCTCCTCCTTCAGGAGACCGAGATCAGACAGAGAGTCCCCCCCCTCTAGAGAGCAAGTCCTGCACTCTGACCACATCACCCAAGAACTGGAGTCACAGAGACGGCAGTGAGAACACAAACTAAACCATCATGTCAGACTTAATGACGTTCTGAAGTCATCACTGATCATGTGATCAGATCCATATTCATTCAGCCTTCTGCTGTGCTCTCATCTTAGTGTTGGTCTCCAAAATAACACCAACTGGTTCCACAACCCATGATGTGGTATGAATGTGAATGTCTGATGTTGAACTGTTGAGCTTCTGTGTGGACACTGATGCTCCGAAACAAAATGTCATATCTGACAGACAGGAGTTGAATCTGATCTTACTATCCATCATAATCACTCATAGGAGGATGTGTAAAATGGTTAATACAGTGGTGTGTGTGAGTGGCATGAGCAGGTCAACAATATATTACAGCCAGAGTAATTTATCATTAAAGCCGATCTAACACACAGTCATTATACAGGCAGCGTGGTTCATACCTGCAGTAATGTGATGTCATCAGCTCCCATCTTCTCTTCTATGGCTCTGATTGTGTCTGAAAGAGATGAGATCTCTCTGCTCATCTTCTCAATCTTCTCCTTCATCATCTGACTCTTCTGCCTCTCTTCCTCCCTCAGTGCAGCTATCCTGGCTGCCTCTTCATCTCGTAGAAACTGGTGAAGCTTCTCAAACTCCTGCTTGATCTGTTTCTCTGTGTGTTGAGCCTGAGTCTAAATAAACAAAAAAATTAAAATTATTCATCAAATCATCACTCTTAAAATTATTTGCTTTCACATAATGACATTAAAAATACTATTCCTTTATCATATAATCCATATCTCACCTTAACATGAGCTGCTGTTTGGTCACAGATGGCTTTAACTTTTTCAAAGGTCTCCAGTTTCTTCTGTAAGGGCTGCAGTTGAATCTTGAGCTCCTCCTGGAATGAATGAGCACAATGTTCAGTCTACACTGCAGTACACTTACAACACTGGCACTATGAAACCAAGTTGCTGCATGTGTAGGGAGTGTGTGAGAGAATATGTAGATATATGTGCATAGATTGGACATATGTATACCGGTGCTATATTTCATGCATTATTCAGTCGTTTATTATTTGTGTGCGTGTGTGTGTGTGTGTGTGTGTGTGTGTGTGTGTGTGTGTGTGTGTGTGTGTGTGAAAAAAATATGTAATTTACAGAATATTGTACATGCCACAACATTTTCTGTCAAAGCAAACCAAAATCTAGAGCATTCTCAGCATCCTCAAGCAAATTATAAACTGCACTTGCAGTATCTCAATCATGCATACAACAGAACCTTTTTTACCAGCTAGTTTCATTCATAAGGGCTTGTGAACTTACGTAAAGTGAAGAGAAATGTACTTGTATACATACTGCTCACAGTATGATAGTGATGGGAGATTTGAAGGTGCAGTACATAAACAGTGTCTCCTAAAATGGTTTAATTGTGCATTTGGCATACTTTGCTTCTCAGGCCCAACACAACAATAACACATCTAGTAATACTATTAACTATTAAATTATTAATAATTAATGCAAACAGGACAGTTGAGAGCTACAGAAAATGAGTGAGAGAGAGAGAGAGACAGAGGTGGGATCGGCAAATGACCGCAAGTTGGAGTCAAAATGGGGTCCTTGTGGACACTAGGACCCATATGTGGTCCCACTTGGATCAGTGTAGAAGATCGGCCTACTGCGGATCCATTTGTGTATCCATTTATTCCACATTGTAAAAACAGCATGGCAAACGCACCTTCACGGTAGAACGGTCAAAAACATTTTGCCCTTCCGGGGTCAACACCTAACCACAACAGTAGGCTTCATGACACATGACATGACACCTCAACCATAGCAACATATTTGGCTGCTACAATCAAAAGATAAGAACTTTTTTAACTACATATCAGAAAAGATCCAAAAAAAAGTAAAAACTACAGACATAGATTTCTTTGCAACACTCACTAAAATGTTAAAAGTAAGATTCAGTCAAAACAAAATCTTTTTGTCCCCCATATTAAATTGCATAGTGCACATCATGAATACCCTTACCTTGCATTGAATTGCTGCTGTTTTTATGGGACTGATGACATGACCTGTATGTTTCTTTGCAGGTTTACATTTATGACACACAAGGTCCTTATCCTCATGACAGAAAGAGTCCAGTTTATCTTGGTGAATTCTGCAGCAATCCTTAGGAACGTCCTCTAGGAAGCTCTCACACAGTATCTGTAAAGCCAGGTTAGCGGGATAATCGCCTTTTGAGCATTTCCTCTTGCAAATTGGACACTCTCGTTCTTTCTCCAGTCCTGATTTCTGCCAGTGCCTCTTCAGACAGTCTTCACAGATACTATGACTACATGTCAGAACCACAGGTCGTTTATAGATGTCACAGCACACCGGACAGGAGAAATCCTCTTGTGATAATTTGTTGGAGGCCATTTTGTACCTTGTGACAGTCTGTCAAGAGTTATTAATAATTAATCACCTTTTAAAATGTATTAATTAATGACCATACTTTTCCCAATATCTGTTGCAGTACTTAACCGTAAAAGCGAGTCAAGAAGCCTGATGTTTAAATTAAGTTTTTCACGTCCTAGTTCCTTTGGGGAGAGAAAGAGGGAGGGAATCTCTAGAAGATAGATTCTGATTGGTCAATACAGCTCAAGAACAGGCATCACCTTGAATGTATTTGAAATATGTGAAACTGGTTTTTCTTGTCAGTCTTGGCATCAGAGAAATAATGGTACCATGTGACTATGACATTCAGTGATATATTTTAGCTTTGACTATGTGTTCTGCTGGTATTTATACTGTTCATACTGCACATACACATTTTACTACTCGTATAATGTTACTGTTACTACACTGCACATATCTGTACATACTGTACATATCTGTCTATACGGCTCATACTGAATATCTATATTCTGTTTTTATAATATTATACAATTTATTTTTCTCAGTGTAGAACGGCTACATGTCAGGAGTCTATGTACCTCACTTTCACAGGTGCAAATGTAGAGAGAAAGAGAGAGGTGCAAATGTAGAAAATGAAGTGCCAGCAACCGTCAAAGGTTGTGGTAGAGCGGTATCTGATTATAGGTAACGCCCTGAGGGGAAAAATGTAGTAGTACTGCTACATGCCAGAATGTTGGTGGTACAGCTTTAAGCGGAGGAGACAGGTTGAGACTGGATTGGCCAGAGATTTGGCTGCTGATTGACGCTGCTTTGTCTGTGAAAAACGAGGAAAACATATCAGCAGTAAGGCTGGTAGGTGGAGGCCAATGGTTGAGTAGTGATTTGAAGGTCGAGAAAAGTTATCTGTGACACTTTTCATTTTTTCATTGCAAAAAGCCCGTACCATTTTGCAGCAGCTTGTTGAAAAAGTTATAGTAGTGAGGTCATCAGCTAGTGTGGATTTGTGCCATTTTCTCTCAGCGGCTCTGAGCTTGGTGGACAGCAATCGGAGGGTATCATTTAAGCATGGGTGTGATTGAGTATCTGTGTTTAAGCTGAAATCTCAAGCTTTCAGTATTGGTTATACAATTATATCTTATGACACCATAGAGAAATATGACAAACATTGAAAGGTCAAACAGCCCCGGTCTCGGCAGTTGAGTTTCATTTCTGCAACATCTCATCAAATTGGAATCTGGTTCCGTCAGTTGTGTTGTGTGTCATATGACATTCATCTTGTGAGCTAAATTTTAACCTAAATAGCAAAGTCTTTTTAGTGGCACATGCATAACTCAAGACTGGTGACAGCAGCACTGGTGTACTGTACTGTACAAAAATACGTACTGTGATTTTGGGCACCCATTGGTAAAAGAGGCCGAGGTGGTGACCCAGTTTGTGGGAATTAGAGTGTGTGTGTGTGTGTGTGTGTGTGTGTGTGTCTTAAGCAGCCTGGCCCACATCTGCATTTCAGCATTGTGGCAGAGAACTGGTCCTGTGATGTCAGCTGTCCTCAGTCTCCAAGCATCTCCTACCGTCTATCTCATGTCCACTCTCAGAAGAGTGAGCCACTCAGGACACTTGTGATCTGTATTGACCAATACCAGCGGCTAAACGAGCGACTCGACTTTTACCGCGGCTTTCACCGGCAGGATCCTCAGAGTTGAGGACGAAGAAAAGTATGGAAACATTCTCTCAGTGAAAGTGTGTGTGAGAGTGTGTAGGTGTGTGTCATTATCAGGGTCAGAGAATGACAGCTCTCCTCTGTCCCAGTCCAGCTGCACTCTGATCCTCTGGAGTTTCTGCTTCACTCTTAGGGGAGTAATAGGCTGGGATGCAGAGAAGAAAGCGTACATGGCGTTGTAGTAGCACACACTCCACAGCCCGTTGCTGTTGGAAGTCACTCCCTTCCTGAGGGCACACTGTCCCATCACACCCAGGAACCAGCTGTCGCTGTCCCCGACCTCCACGTCCCAGCAATGAGTCCCTGAGTCAAAGCCTTCTGAGCCCAGCACGTTGTACGCCCAATCAAATCGCTCTGGGTTATCAGGAAGCTGCTGAGACTTATCACCGAGAGTCATGCTGGTCAGGTCGTCAGACAGGGACAGGTATGTGTTTGCAGTGTTGGGATCCAGAATCACAGGTGCTACAGAGAGAGAGAGAGAGAGATGGGGAGAGAGAGAAAGAAAGAGAGAGAGAGAAAGAGAAAGAAAGCACACATACAGTACATACAAATTTGGTTTCTGAATGTGAATTGAGCCTTGATATCGCTATAGATATTACTGTAGCACTATAGGCACATACAAAGGAATGCACAGATTTCTCTTTTACTGTCCCAAATCCAGAATTTGAAATAGCAGTATTTAATTAAATAATACACTGTATACTGCAATGTATGGAAGAGACAGGGGTCATTGGTATGTGTAAGCCAACATCAGACTTGACACTGCTTGACAATCTTTGAGAAACATACACTCTAAAAATTGATGTGTTAAAATTACACATTGCATGTTAGCTCAGGGACAACACAATTTCACAATTTCAATTTCAACACAGCAATTGTGTGACTGAGGAAAGGTGAAAGACAGAAGACCAAGGATGCGTCCAGTATCAGACAATGAGAAATGGTCTGTAAATATCAAAACAAGGCCATATATATTTTTTACCTGTGGAAAGATATTCACATCTGTAAAAGAGTTTTGCAGCTGTATAAAAAATGTGTGCTTGTGCACGTAAACTTTGTACTTGTAGAAATATTTTGTGCATGTGCGGAAAAAAAATGTTTTCGAGGATATGATTTGCACATGTATAGAACCGATTTGTAGCTGTGGAATTAATTTATCTGGGTGCAGAAAAAAAAAATAGGCCTACCTGCAGACCATAGCGCGCACAGGCAAGCACAGAGCTAAGCTGTTTCTCAATGTCAAGGATTCGTGCCTAGTAGAACGAGCCCTGCCGAGTTAAATCCATCAAAGATGAGGCAAGGCTCTTTCTTACCATTAAGAAAACACACAATAGACTAGCGAGTGTGCAGGAAGCTGCAGGTGTGCATTATTAAAATCATGTCTCTTGCCAGCTTCTTTTTGAAAAACAATGAATGCACCAGTCATTCTCCCACATGTATAAATTCAATTATACATGTTTGATTAATTTACCAATATAAATCACAGAGCAGCAACTATTAAGCAAATTCTCAGAACGATGGACTCAGTACTTGATAACATTTTAAAGCACCCTTGACATTGGAACACTCATCCACCTCTCATGCCTCATCTCTTCAGTCCTCCCCAATCACCACCCAGCACCCATCCAGCCCTTCCATGGTCCCTATTCCTGTAACTGTTCCTTCCCCCCAGCCACTAGCACTGACTATCGCAGCTGATCAGGTGAAAAGGCAACTGGAGGGACTTCAGTTAGGCAAAGCAGAAGGCCCTGATGGAATGAGCCTGGAAGTGCTCAAGGGATGTGCTGAACAACTTTGTGGAATATTTAAAAGCACCTTTAATCTGAGCTTGAAGGTAGGAAGGGTTTCAACTCTGTGGAAAACATCATGCCTGGTCCCTCTGCCGGGGGGAAGGGGAATCCCAAGGTCCTAAATGACTACAGGCCAGTAGCACTAACGTCCCATGTGATGGAGACCCTGGAGAGGGTAGTCCTCTCACACCTCAGAAACTTGGTCAGACCAGCATTGGACCCCCTACAGTTTGCCTATCAGGAACACATTGGAGTGGAGGATGCCATCATATACCTGCTCCACCGAGCCTACTCTCATCTTTACAAGGCTGGGAGCACTCTGAGAGTCATGATTTTTGACTTCTCCAGTGTATTTAACACTATACAGCCTTCAGTGCTGGAGGACAAGCTAAGATGCATGCAGGTGGATGCTCAATTTATAACTTGGATAACAGACTACTTGGCCAACAGACCTCAGTATGTGAGGCTAGGGAAAAGTCTGTCAGAGACAGTTTTGAGTAGCACAGGGGCCCCCAAGGGACAGTCCTCTCTCCCTTCCTGTTCTCCCAGTAAAACTCTGAGACAAACCACCTCCAGAAGTTTTCTGATGACTCAGCTAACAAGCAACAGGAGACAGAATACAGACGTCTGATAGACAGGTTTTTTGACTTGTGCGGCCTGAATCATCATGATGTGAACAAGACAAAATAATGGGGGGAAAGCCTGTTTTGACCCCATGTCTCCATCAATAGGGTAGATGGAAGTAGTTCACTCATTATAAATACCTTGGAGTGCACTTAGACGATAGACTGGAGTGGTCTATGAACACACTTTACAAGAAAGGACAAAGCCGGCTTTACTTTCTACAGCGTAGAGGATCGTTTAACGTCTGCAACAAGATGCTACAGATGTTCTACCAGTCTGTCATATCTAGTGCCATTTTCTATACAGGGGTGTGCTGGGGATGTGGCCAGAAAGTGAGGGATGCTTACACACTGAACAGGCTTATAAAAAAAGCCAGCTCTGGCATAGGAGGTGGAATTCAGCTGGATTCATTGGATGTGGTGGCAGAGAGTAGGACTTCACAAGCTGAGGAGCATCCTGAACACCTCTCATCCCCTCAATGATAGGCTTGTTGAGCGGAAGAGTACCCTCAGTGGCAGGCTAATTTCCCCCAAATGTTCCTCTGATAGACACAGGAAGTCATTCTTTTTTTTCTTAAACTTATTTTACATTTATGTGTGTGTTTGTTTACATGCACAGGGCAGTGCTGTTGTGACAGTGTAATTTCCTTTGGGGTGAATACAATATTTCTTATCTTATCTTATCATGATATCTATGAAGTGGGTGGTGGTAGTGTAGTGGTTAAGGAACTGGGCTAGCGTGCAGTAGCCTGAAAGTTGTCGGTTCAATTCCCGGCTTCCACCGTTGTGCCCTTGAGCAAGGCACTTAACCCCAAGTTGCTCCAGGGACAATGTGATCCCTTGTACAGTAATATAGCTGACATATGTAAGTCACTTTCGTCAAGAAGTGTCAGCTAAATGTAATGTAACAATATCTTATTTCTATTGAATAGATTGGCCCCATATGACAGCATGGACAAAATTGATATACACCTAGTTTGGGCAATGTCAGCTATGCCCATCAGTACCTGACCATTATACAACAATTGGGTTCCATGGAACTATTTATTTGTTTCTGATTGGCCGAGAGACGTTCCATGAGTTGGAATATCCCTGGACATTTCAACTCAGACTTTGCACAGCTAATAATAAATCACTCCGCGATACAATGCGAAGATTTGACACAATGTTCTCATCCCAGCTCTCCACTATTTTAAGCAATGGGTTACTCCTTAGCAAACCATAACAAAACAGTGCTTCACCACATCTGTGGATTAAGCCACACAGTCAACTTAATGTAAGTAAGATATATTTGACCTAGATTTTAATCTGTTCCCTGTTCATTTTTAAATATTATTATGTTGTTTTGTATTTATATGTCGCTTTGGACAAAGGCGTCTGCTAAATCCATAACCATAACCATAACCAAGATAAACGAGGATGCTAATTGTTCTCAGCATTGCCAGCATTGTGTATAATATGATTGTCACTTGGAGGAGATTTGTAAATAACTAACGTTAGCATAGTTAGCTAACCGCTGCTAACGTGCTAGCATCGTCACGTCAGGCTGTGCACAGTAGTGTAACATTTATTCACCATAAATTAATAAAGTTGAGTGGTTCTGCAATGTAGGCTATGTTTCCGTTTTTTTGCAGTACCATGTCCCTTACATGACATGGCCCAGTGTCCTTGTAACATGCACGCAGCAAACCTAGATATGAATGTGATTTCAGCCCGACTTTAAACCACAAAGACCCATAACGGTAACGAGGGATCTGGAATGTTGGTTACCTAGCAACCAAGACGCTGTCTATTGAAAAGGGAACTATTTTGATGCGTAAGAACAATGTCGAAATTAACATTTTTAAACAATATTGGGGTGTTTTCAGATTATTTAGTTTGTGGTAGAATTGTTGTATAAAAGCAATATAGCACTCGTGATTGTGGGATTGGTCATGGATATTCCCACGGCTGTTGTTGCCTGCGCCACTCGGCCTCCGGCCTCGTGGCTACGGCCGAACAACACCCGTGGGAATATCCATGACCAACCCCACTCTCACTCGTGCTATATTGCTTAAATATCCAATCGCAGAATTGGATATGTGATTCCATGGAGCCTTTAGATGAATGGAAGCACAATAACAGGACTGCAAACACAACTCACTGTATTGAACCACATCCTGCATCTTCTCCCAGACTCTGAACTTCAGGTTGCCCAGGTGCTTTGCCACATTGATCAGAGCTCCTGAAACCCTCTCTGGATCCTGCAGTGTGCACTGGGCTCTGGAATAACATTCAGGAGTCAGTGCTGCTGTGGGTTTGGGTTCAGAACCACAGAGAAGAGTGAGACAGGAGGCAGATCACTCACCTTTCCACTGTGCTCTTGTAGTTCTGTGGGGAAAAAGGGAAATTGATTAGGCATTGTATTACGCCTATGCTATTTGGCAGACACTTTTGTCCAAAGTGTCTCACAATACATCAATAAACATTAACATTAAAACAATTTACAGCCAAATTAAATAATCTAAAAATAAATCAATGTTATTATTCACTACTGCATTTGGACAATTGTGGATGTTTGTAAGTCTGTGTGACAAAGTTTACCAGGAAACGGAATACCTCTTCCGCTCAGCAGGAAAGACGCCTCTTTACTTTGTCCTGACACTCCCGGATATAACACTTTTAATGCAGAGTAATACACTAAAATAATATCACAGTAACCAAACAACCATAAACATGCTATGTAGCATATATAGACCTATATACACACACATATATATATATAGGTGTGCGTTTTTTACTTAGTCTATCCCTGTCCATCCAAAGTTCAGTTCAAAGCTCAGTAACCAGCAATTCATCACAGCCACATAATTACAGTACGGACCAATGTGCATGCAGCTTATGGCCATCTTATACCAAACAACTTTGACAAGATTTGGGAAAGATTCTTGAAAGATTGTAGCCTGGGTTTTCCCATGCTGCCTTACGCCCACAATTTTATTCACGCTGCTAGGCAGCCTGGATTCCACAGACTTTGTTTTCACCTCAACGAAGGAACCAATCACAGAACGGAGGGGGGACAGCAAGATGATGACGACACACCGAAGCGGTTATGAGCTACGTACAGACAAATTTGATAGACATTCGTAGCGCCCAATAAACGGCTCTGGGCATTTGTAAACCACATTTCAAATACGAGAAAATTAATGTGTAGTTCCCAGACCCCATCTCAATGAGATGAGGTTTGGCGTTTGGCGTTAGTCAGGCTAGAAAGATTATAGTCTTTTTAACTAATGCCCCCCATTCAAGCTTTACTCAAAAGACTCCAATCTTTCAAGAATCTTCCCCAAATCTTGTCAAAGTTGTTTGGTGTAAGGAGGACAATAAGTAATGATGATTGTACTTGCACAAACCCTGTTTGTTTTTAACAACTATGATCAAATCATACAAGTTGGATATTGGATCTCACCAATAAGAATGTGATGTCATTCGCTGATATCTCTTCCTCTATTCCATTGATTCTGTTTGTTAGAGAAGAGATCTCTCTGTTCATCTTCTCAATCTTCTCCTTCATCATCTGACTCTTCTGCTCCTCTTCCTCTCTCACTGCGGCTATCATAGCCTCCTCTTCATCTCGTAGAAAACGGTGCAGCTTCTCAAACTCCTCCTTGATCTGTTTCTCTGTATGTTGGGCCTGAACCTGTAAAACCACATGTTTTAATGTGACACCCCTTTCTAAATAGAATGGAAAAAGTTACTAAAAGAATGTTCCGGAGCAAGAACAACCTATTTTCAGAAGCCAACAGGTTCAAACGTTGTAAGTGCTTCGAAAGTTTATTAAAAAATATATATATATGAAGGAAGGAAGGTAGCTAAGGAAGCTGTCTAGCCGATTAACGAATGCAGGGAAAACCACAGTATATGAACACAAGAGGAGAGTTGGCTTCTCTTTTCACCTTCATTGACTGTGGCATTGACTGTGCTCTGCATTCGTCAATCGGCTTGTTAGAGGAGAGTCGGCTACTCTCCTCTCACAACAGGAAGAAAGCTTAGGGGGCCTAAAAAACACCCTTCATAAAATAACATTTGTACAGTATAACCTCTCAAAACACTTAAAACGTTTACAATACTTCAATTTGTCTGTATACAACCTCACCATAATACTGATCTTGCTTAAAACTTCACCAATTTATGTAGTTATGCTTTCAAACAAAAGTTTGAACCTGTTAGCTTCTAAAAATAGATCCTAGGTTGTTTTTGGTCCGGAACATTGTTTTAAGACAAGCCTTTACTATTATGTGTTGTGCAGTTTCATCTAAAGTGACTTTAACATCTTCAAAGGCTGCCTGCTGCTCCTTTAAGGGGTCCAGCTTGATGTTGAGTTCCTCCTGGAATAAACACAATGTGGCAGTCAGAATACCCTCAGATGGAGAGATACTACATTTCAGGCATTATTTGTGTGTGTGTGTGTGTGTGTATGTGTGTGTGTGTGTGAAAAGGACAATGAATAAAATAAACGAACTGAGAGAATATCAGGGTACCTGCGGGATCTTAAAGTCTTGAAAAAGTCTTAAATGTAATATTGTCAAACTAAGGCCTTGATGTTGAGTAGCCTAAATTAGCATAGCAATGTAGCAGCACGGCGTTCTAATGTTGTGAACATTAAGATTATTAGACCGCTAACTTTATGATGCCTATTATTCAGGGCATTAATTACATACATTACTGCACAACTTGGTTTGGGCACATGTTGTTCTGACATCTAAAGTTGTACTTCAAGGCTTTGCAGTCTGCACATCATCATGTTTGAGTTTCCAAAAGTACAGCGTGCGGTTTACAAAGGTCAAAGCTGTATGCACAGGATTAACCTGTTGTGGATGGTCATCTACTTGATGGTTTGTGACACCAGTAAACAATTACATGACAACATGACAACAATAGTATAGCCTTTAGTGTCAATGTCACTTAGTTTTTACTTCAATTTTACTTCAAGATTAAGTTTCAGTAAGGCTTCATATGTGATATCTTTAAGAATATTTTGAATGGGGCTGTTGCATTCTGGGAGTAAACTTCCGCTAATGGGCGGGGGTTTGGGTCGGTTCATTGGATAAATGCATTCCCCATTCCCAGGAGGCTTTGCTCCATTCTACGTTAATTTAAGAACAAACAAACTAATTAAATTGTCATTTGTTTTATTTGTGACCATGAAAGTTTTGTAACGCCTGAATAACAATAATTAAAATCAAGATTGGCTACACAAAAATCAGTATCTGATCAGATTGGAGAGACGAGTGTGCAGGGTAACCATAACTGAGATATAGAGAGTGAGAGTAATCGATATAGATATAGAGAGTGAGCAAGTGGTATAAATATTGGATGGACTTATGTTTTATCTAATAATTGAATGTCAGTAATTTCAATGAACCCAAAGGCTGGGCTAGTAGCCTATGTCTCAGCCACTCCGATTAATCTAAAGAGTCGTTGGCTGGCTGAAGGGGAAAACAATGAATTGAATGCCACAAGGTATGTTCCTGTATAAATCTGATTATATTATCTTGTACATTGAGGTATATTCTCATATAATTGTACATATAACAAAACCAATGTCTACATTGCGTTATCTAAAAGTGTTTTGTTGACACCAGTAGAAGAAACCCTATTGGACAGTAGGCTAGGCTACCCAGGTCTGAACTAGATAGACCTGGAAGTAGAAATGAGGCCGGTTTTCGCTAATTCTGTGAGGAAGGGGGTCATATTGTCACCATCTGAATGAGTCTCTCTTGAGGCATAAAGGCTATAACCTACAAACATAATTTTGACCTGTTGCCAAAGCATGCATTGCAGCCATTTCAAAGCACCTCACAGACATTGGCACAGGACGTGGATGCTTAGTGTAGATTTTGCAATGTTCACAATCACAAACTCAAGCGAGGAGTAGGCTAGGCTTTCTCATGATGCGTAGTTGGAACTTGCCGTTTCGTCAGCAAACAGAACAGGCAACCACTAGTGCATTCAAACTTCTGTAGACTGCTCCAACCCGATGAAAATGTATGAGCGGCAGGTGATTAAAGGAACCATTGTTTTTGTTTCAGAAAATCTAGTTCAGAACTTTTAGGTAGCATACTATCCAAATAATGCTGTTACAGGGGGGCTACACTTAGCCTGGGATTCCTGATTTTCACCTCAACGAAGGAACCAATCACAGAACGGAAGGGGGACAGCAAGACGATGACGACGGCTATGCGACACACCGAAGAGGCTATGAGCTACGTACAGACACATTTGATAGACATTCGTAGTGACCAATGAATGGCTCTGGGCATTCGTAAACCACGTGTCAAATACGAGAAAATTAATGTGTAGTTCCCAGACTCCATCTCAATTAGATGAGGTCTGGTGTTAGCCAGGCTAGGCTACACTGGGCACATAACTGAAGCGTTCCGTTTGCGACGCGTAAAACAATTTTAGAAGACTGCACTGGTCTATTTTCTTCGAACATATGCTCAAATGACATTTCATTTTTCTTTATTGCATTTTGCATTTCACATTATCCAATTAGTTAGCATTGTCTTTGTAGCCTAATCCCTGAAATAAGTGAAAATACGGGATAATTTCCAATTAGCAAGTGACTATAGAACTTTAAAAAGTCATATACCACTTGTTTTTCCATTTTCCATTTCACTTCCAACATAGAAAAATGAATGAACGCAAAAGTACACAAACCTGTTTTGAGCAAGACCATTTATTTGCATTATCACTGAATGGGCTTACAGTGATGCAAACAGGGCAGGTTGCTATGTCACTATTTTTATACCACTAAACATGTAATTACACTTCTGTGGTAGTGTGGTGAGCGGTTCTACAGACAAACCGAAGTATTACGAACTTTGAAAGTGTACAGAGAGGTTATAACAAGACCTGAATCTGCATCAAGAAATCAGCAGACGCTTTGGATTGAATCAGTGCTGTGCAGATTTGGCTGAATTTTTCAACACAAACATTCCTTACAGGAAGCCATGGACATACAGTATGATCACATTCTGTTTTTATTTGCATTTTACAGAATGACCCAACTTGTTCTGACTTGGGGTTGTATTTGCCTGTTAAATAACAGTAAAGAACTGGCAGTATGGTTGCCATTATTTTCCTGTTTTTTTAACAGTGGACTACTGTGACAGTATCTTCCTGTATAACAGACCTTTGCTGTACATTTTGGGAAAAATGAGAATCAACTGGCAGTACACTCTTAAAGAAAAAAAGGTCCACTAGCCACATCAATTGCATCTGCTCATACTTGCACTGCTGTTTTGTCGCTCTGATTTTGTTTTTTGTTTTACTTCACATATCACCCGTCTGCGACATGATAGTGGTAGTCTAAGCTACTGTGTCTGCATGCATGCCTACGTGCCGTGCATTCTTTGTAACATTAATGAAAATATTTAAAATACTGTATATACAAGTACAATGTCTCTAACATTATTATACTTTATTGTACAAAATATTTTTATCACCTATAAAAAAGAATGCATACTGTGTTAGTCTTCTGAGTACCCTTACCTTGCACTGACTTGCTGCTTCATCTATGAGGCTGAAGCTGTGATCTTTATGTTTCTTTGTCTCTGGGCAAATATGACACACAGGCTGTTTATCCTCCAGACAGAAGAGCTTGAGTTCCTGTCTGTGAAAACTACAGAGCACCTCAACCTGCGATATGTCACCTTGCTCCACTAGGAAGGCCTCACACAGGTGCCTTAGAGCCAGGTTAGGGGGATACCCCATTTTTGAGCACTTTCTCCTGCAGAGTGGACACTCTGGCGATCCTTTGGTCTCCCACCACTGCTCCAGACAGGCTTTACAGATACTATGACTACATGTCAGAATCACAGGTAGTTTATAGATGTCACAGCACACTGGACAGGAGAAATCCTCTTTTGATAATTTGTTGGAGGCCATCTCCACCAGGATTTGTTGCAGGATTTAACTATAAATCCATAGATTGTGAAAGGGAGTCAAGAAGCCTGAAGTTTTGAAGTAAATGAAGTTTTCACTTCCTCCTTCCCTTAGGGAGAGAAAGAGGGAGGGAATCTCTAGAAAATGGATTCTGATTGGTCAATACAGCTCAAGGACAGGCATCACCTTCAATATATTTGAAATATGTGAAACTGGTTTTTCTTATCAGCCTTGTCAACAGAGAAAGAGTATGTGCCATGTGACTACGTGGCAAAGACTACCTGGGTCAGTCAACATTTATAGACGGGTTTCACGTTTGGCAACATTACTAAATGTGTATGGAGTCACAAGGCAAAAGACTTTCAGAAGCCTACCACAACATTATAAACTTAAATAATCGGATGCTGTAACATACAATTGGCATGGTTGGTATACCCAAGGCCCTGTGTCAGTACTGTCTCATATGCAATAACATGTCATTTCAGAGTTTATTTCAGAGTTTGCCTTTCATTTTTGTCTTTTGCATTATGAATATAACATAACCTCCATATTTTTTTTGTGAAGGCATGCATTCCTTTAGGAATATTGAACATTCTCTAACTATTGCTGTTTCAGTTGGTACATTTTACAACACAAAATCTCTTCTTGGGAGTGCTGCATTATGCAGTTCTGTGGTGCTCCCTGAGTTCCGCACACATTTTTCTGTGACGTTGCATCCATGTATACTGATGATGAGAAACTGGGTGTGTGGAAGTTAGAAACACACCAGTTAAAGTTAGATAAATACAAACTATGACTAACATATTAATTTCTCCAGTGTAACATGCTCTATATCAGATATAATGCAAAATGTAAAAGCATTTTCACATTAGTCACAAACCCTGAATGATTTTACTTTGTTTGTCAGTCACAGCTGACACTCACATAAATCTAATCTTCATTAAGCCCGGTAACTTTGTTTCCACAACATGGATCAAAGCAGTATTTGGAACTATTAGCTTAGAGGTAACTTGAGGGTGTGTGTGTATGTGTGTTGAAGAACCCCCCTTGTACTACAGTACTGTATTCAACATCTCCTACACTGTTTCATTTCATGTTTGCTTGTGATGTATAGTATTGTATATATACTCTTATGATTCCGTGAGGGAAATTAAAGATTTATTCTCTTTATCCCAATCCGTGAATTAGTGAAACACACACTAAACCGGAGCAGTGAGCTGCCTGTTACAGCGGCGCTCGAGGAGCAGTGAGGGGTTAGGTGTCTTGCTCAAGGGCACTTCAGCCGTGGATGTGGCATGGGAGAGCAGTGCTCAACCATTTCCCCCGCCCACATTTTTCCTACTAATCGGGGATCGAACCAGCAACCCTTTGGTTACAAGCCTGAAGGCCTAACCAGTAGGTCACGGCTGCCCCAATGTTTAGGTCACAGGACTGACTGACAGAACATAGAACACCTGCCTTCACATTCCTGACATTAATTCAAGATCACTGTCTGATCACACACACACACACACACACAGAGAGAGAGAGAGAGAGAGAGAGAGAGAGAGAGAGAGAGAAAGAGAGACAAACCATTAAGCAGTTACTGAATATGAGATGACATTCTTTCATTCAGAGCACTCATCTAACATAATAATAGCAATACATTTTAGATTCAGAGCTGATCTATACAAATTTAATTTAATCATATTACACAGTACATTCATTAAAAAATCATATTATTATTCATTTTAATTTACATTCATTAGAGTGTTTTAGAGTTTTTTGTTTTTAAAAAAAATATTTAAAGTGACATTTCAGTATGTAAATTCAAATGCTCTCCATGACAACTGTTATATAAAGTTCTGCCACCAGGATGTGCTATTTGTTATCATGCAATTAGCTTCAGTTGCTGGACCATATTCTGAAAGGCACCTGTACATTTATAATGAATGTTATAGTTGTGCTGTGACAAATACTGACTTCACATTTCCACGGTTGGATACAGTAGCATTGTAGCCTGGCTAACGTCAGACCTCATCTCATTGAGATGGGGTCTGGGAACTAGACATTCACTTTCTCGCATTTGAAATGTGGTTTACGAATGCCCAGAGCCGTTTATTGGGCGCTACGAATGTCTATCAAATGCGTCTGTACGTAGCTCATAACGACTTCGGTATGTCGTCATCGTCTTGCTGCCCTCCCTCCGTTCTGTGATTGGTCCCCTAACTGAGGCGAAAATTTGCTCCATGGAATCCAGGCTGCCTAGCAGTGTGAATAAAATTGCACGCGTAAGGCAGCATGGGAAAACTCAGGCTAGGAGCATTGAATATTAAGTGAAAATGTGAAAAGTGTGTGAAATCACTGTCATTTCTAAAGGCTTGTGGTAAAGTTGATTAATTCTGTTAATGGAGAGTGTGTGTGCCATAGTGCTAAATAGTGTAATAGTAGTGTAGCTCTAGTATTCTAAAATGTCAAACAAGTTTAATAATTTACATTCTATGACCTGATGCAAGACCGAGGGTTCACATGACTGAAAAGTAGTGAAACAATTTAAAAATGATATTATAGTCACATAATTGGGATGGTTCATGATTTATTAGGTTGTCACACATTTAAAACTAACTTTGGTCTAATACCACAATTGTCGGATTACACCAGTGGTGGAGGAAGTACTGAAATTCAGTACTTAAGTAAAAGTACAAATAAGCAGAGAAATACCCAGTAAACAAAATAAAGTCCTGGCGACATCCCCTAAAGGTCCCCTGGCGAACGTCACCTCCTCGACATTGTGTAGGGTTCCCTTTACGTCCCGCGGACCTCTGTTCGGGAGGTCTAAAAGACGTCCACGAGACTTTGAGAGGACGTCCTGTAATGGTCACCGCGACGTTATGCGCGCAACGTTTATATTTCCGCGATGGTAAAAGAAAAAAACATGAAGCGCGATTTGGTATGGTATTACATCCTGTAAGTCTCAGCGTTGCTAGGAGAGAGGTAGACGGAACATGAACACACATTAATGACTTGTTCTACAACTACACAATCAACTTCACTCACCACATATTTTCACGCATGTATGAAATCACTAACCTGACAATAGCCAGATGAATTTCGCTCCGCCTAGCTCCACTCATCCATCTGGAACCGATCCATTGAAGTGTTGCTTCAGAAGGCTGGGCCTAATCAAAAAATGCTTGCATATGATTGAATAAGCCACTTGTCCGTCATCTATTGATGTGCTACTTCAACCACTCACATCGAAGCCAACCCGTGACGCTAATAACAGTCTCACAGTCGCTTCTACGCTATGTCACATCTATGAAACTCCCGCCCTGCGTCCTGATTGGCTGAACCATAAAGTCGGTTGCAGAAATCACTCTCAATGGAAGAGGTCCCAGATGGATGTGAGTGAAGCTAGGCGGAGCGACATTCATCTGGCTATTGTCAGGTTATGAAATCACGTCCTCCGAATGTATTACAGTAATGATGAGTAGACATGGAAATTTATACCGGGCTAGGATGTGCTGCTTTCACATCTACGGTGTCATTTTCTTAATAAACTAATACGACGTTTTAATGGGCATACCCTGTAGCATATTGTTCAAAACATCATCAGAGTAGGCCTAGGCTAGCCTAAAATAAATTGTTCAAACCATATTGTTTCAAAATATTAAAAACTAATAATAGCCAAAATACTAAATGAATCGCAATGCATGCTGAAAAGCAAAACTCAACATGAAATAAAGTAGGCTACATGAAACATAACTAGAATGCATTGACATTCAGTCGTTTTCTTGGACCTGTGATCAAACAGGGACAGCCTATAAATGTAAGCCTATCTTCCTGGAACATTGCAGATAAAGAAAAATGTATCGTTTTCTCTATGAATGCTCTTTGTAGCCAACTTTAAGATGAAATAAATAGATTCCAGATGTTTCTATTCTATATCATTGTTTTATTAATAAACAGGCTCTAGTGAGGCAGAGAGATCCTTGTCAGAAATCTCATCGGATACGTGCACTCTTTGCTGTTTCCACAAGGAGCTGCTGTAACATCGGGGACAGCTATGCGTGACACTTTTAAACGCGAGCATGTGTCAAATAAATTACAATGACATTTAAACAAGTCATGAAGAAGCAGTATCCTTAATTCTTCTGCAATGTAGAGCTAGATCGTTTTGCTTTACAAATTAAGTAGTCACAGACGTGACGTCGTGTAACGTGAAGTCGTGCATGGATGTGATGTCTCCGTCCTGCAGGCGGCAGCCAGAGCGCTCTCAACTCCGCCATGTGTGAATAAACAAACGTCCCCCCCATGTCCCCGGTATAACGTTATTGTCGGGTCCTTAGGAGGTATTTGAAATGACCAAATGCAAATGTCATCCGAGGGACCTGACGGTGACGTCCCCAGAAAGTCCTGCACCGGACGTCAGGAAATAACCAAACGATAACTTGCTCCGGACGTCAATAAGGTCACCGGAACGTCCGCTAGAGAACATGACGTTAGGGACCAATCTGGGACGTTGTGAATGTCGGCATAAGGTCCGGGGGACGTCCCGTGTTTGTCGGGTATTTACTCTATAAAGTAAAAATACCACAATGACAACCCTACTTAAGTAAAAGTAAAAAGTACCTGTGTTTAAATGTACTTTAAGCATTAAAAGTAAAAGTATTTGCATTATGATTTATTCTCTTAATATCTATATAAAAAAACAGTATGGCCTGTGGCATTTTAATTAAGCTAGTTTTAGGTTATACCAGGCTAGTTTTAAGCTAATGTAATTGTGCTTACCATCTGTGGCTCAGTTTACATTCTGACTTACAATTCTGGAGACTGTAATTCTAGTTATCTACTAGGGTGATCTGCTGAGTTAAATATCATTCAGCACAACATGAAGTTTAGAAGAGGCTGAAGTTTAACGGGGTAGACAAGATAGATAGATAGATAGATAGATAGATACTTTATTGATCCCCAAGGGGAAATTCAAGGTCTCAGTACCATACAGACATCACACACAACATGCACTTACTGCAGAAAGAGTAAATATAAGTATATACATATAACAAAACTCCACTGTACAATAGAGACAGCAGAATATAAGAAAAACTAAAAAATGAAATACTAAATATACTATATAATTAAAGGGAAGGGAAGGGAAAAGGAAGGGAAGACAAGGGGAAAGTCCGGTGGATCGTAATGCCATGGTCCAGATTGAACAGAAAAGTTGTTGAGAAAGGTGTGTTTATGATGAGGTTCAGTTTCACTTGTGCAGACGTGCACAGACAATGAATGAGCGCTCACATTAAGCTCCCCCCAATTGTAGGCTATGCCTCTTTATTTGATCATACACAACTAAGAAATATTTCCTAATCCGGAAAATGTTTCGTTTTTTCTATAATAGTCTACCATTAATTTGCATGGCAAATGATCAGACATGTGACAGAAGAATGGGCATAGCATGTAACTTCGCTGCTCCGTGGACTAGCAATCTCATCGGAGAGGAGTCCCTAATGCTGCAGACAATAGACAGAGAAAGGCAAGCATGCTCAGGGCACAGAACACAGCTTCATGTCCAGCGTAGCCATGGGTCACTGTAAAAATTCTTTAGTCAAGCCAACTTAAAAATGTAAGGCAACCAGCTGCCAAAGGATTTTGAGTAAACTCAACTCAGGGCGAAATAATTGTGCTGACTTGCTCTAAAATACACAGATGTGTATTTTATGTTGACTTTACTTTATTTAAGTTCAGTCCATTCAAATTGTGACGTTGAAATAAATTGAAATAATCATTGAAGTTAAATCATCAAATGCTACTGCCAACTTATCTAAGGACTAAGTATTGTAAGTAAAGAGGACTTTAGTTTTTAGTTGGTACAACTTACAAAAACAAGTCTAAAAAACAAAAAACAATTAGTGGAAGTTTATTCCCCGAATGCAACACCCCAGTCAACAAATTCATAAAGATGTCACATACAAACACACACACTGAAATGTAATCTTGAAATAAAATACAACTAAGTGACAGTGACACTAAAGGCTGTACTGTTGTTGTCATGTTGTAATGTAATTGTTTATTGGTGCCACAAACCATCAAGTAGATGACCATCCACAACATCTTAATCCTGTGCATAAAGTTTAACCCTTTGCAGACTGCATGGTCAAACACCAGTATTGATGACGTGCAGTCTGCAAAGAGTTAAAGTATTGTGTTGGAGGCAGGAAGAAATGTACACAACCCTAGTTGTGCAATGATGTCATTGTGAATATAAACTATTACTTCAGTTTGCTTTAACTTGGGAGGGGGGGCTATTAGTACAATTCAAAGGGCGCAGCACTGACAGTGGGCCCCAGTCCACGACAATACTATACATTAGAGCCCCCTCCCCAATAATACTATATACAATTTGGGGGCCCACATTCTCCAGCAGCGCCCCTGCAGACACATAATGCAAGTTTCCAACTGTATGACACTGCCAAGGGTATATATTAGTGCTAATTAAGACAGTAGTCAATTTTGCATTGCATTCAAAACAAAGTATGCTACTCGCTAAAATTTCCATATATTTTAATAATGGCCTTCTCCTCAGTGGTAATCCTGACAAAACTCCCTTTTCACTCCCTTACACAGTCATTTTCTTCATCAGTTGTTCTTTGACCTACACATCCCAAAAACCCAAAATAAAGAGTTATGAGGAAAAAAAATAAACATTATAAACAAGAAAGTAACACTTACCCATAATCCCTAACTGCTGTAGGTAGGACCACAACTTTTAAGTAGGACCACCATTTTTAAGTTCAGCCCACATGTTATTGAGTTGACTTCAAGCAAAGATTGTTAAGGCGGAGCAAGATACTTCGTCGTAGTTCATGTCTATGGGCGTGAAATGGGGATCGAATCCTGTCTGCATAAAGAGGCGTGTCGATGACGTATTGATGAGCGTACGTTGCAAACCGCCAAGAGCAGCGGCATAAATAACCGGCGCACACCTGATATAAAGTCGATTTTCTCCAGACTGGAATGCTCAAAAATGCTACAAATGTTGTAGCATAAAAAAAAAAATGCTTACAAATGCTAACTCTATAGAACTAAGACCGTAGCATATGTGGTAAAATTCTGAGCTATGCCTATAGACTTCAATGGAGCAGTCGCTGCCTCTGCTCTGCATAAAGGGGGATTTTGAGCCCCCCCTCGTGCGATCCGGGTTCCCGGAAGTGGCTCCTGATGAAGTATCTTGCTCCGCCTTAACAATCTTTGCTTCAAGTTTAAAATGGGCTCTCCATACCAAAAGCTGCAGCTTCTTCTTCTTCCTTAAATTTATTGGCGGTTGGCATACCAACTTGGTGCATTACCGCCACCAACTGTTTGGGGTGCGGAGCTTCAATGCGGAATTAGACACCTATATTTATTTTGTGAAGGGAAAAAACCTTAAATTCTATTGAAAAGACCTGTTTCCTTTAAATACTGCATGAGCGCTGACCATGCTGATGAGTTCGATCCTCACATGGGGCATGACTCTTTTTTTATCAACTGTGATGAACCAGGGTTAATCCATGGTTAATTTTAGTAAGGGATAACTTAGAACCATGATGTGCCAACTTGCTCTTCTAAGTTGAGTTCACTCAAAATCCTTTGGCAGCTGGTTGCCTTACATTTATAAGTTGTCTTGAGTGAAGGTTTAACTGCAGTGCAACCATGATAAAACTAGTGATAAGCCATGAGGTCTCCATACAAGCATCTGCAGCTGAATCCTTGTTAGCGCAGTATGTAGCACACCAGTCTCATAATAGGCTGTGAGTTCAATCCTCAGATGGGTCATGATGCTGTGTTATCAACTACAGTGATAAACCATGGTTATCATGGTTACCCCAAAAAAACATAGTAAAACCATGGTTGGTCCATGGTTAATTTTCGTAAGGGTTTTGGAATGATTATTTAAATTTATTTCTACATCACAATTTTAATGGACTGAACTTGTTAAATAAAGTATAGTCAACATAATATACATAGCTGTGCTCACTTAAAACATCAAGTCAGCACAACTATTTAGCCTTTAAGTTAACTCAAAATCCTTTGGCAGCTGGTTGCCTTACATTTTTAAGTTGGTTTGACTAAATAATTTTCATAAGTCAAGTCAAGTCATTTATTTATATAGCACATTTAAAAACATCAGGGGTTGAGCCAAAGTGCTGAACAAAGAAAAGGTTAGCTAATAAGTCATAACAATAAGACCATACATCTACACAAAGGCCATACATCTACACAAACTAAGTGTGATTATTCGTAGCAAGACAGCATTAGTAGCAGCGACAAGAAAATAGAAAGATAAATAAAAATAAATAAGAAAATTAAAACAAGACCAAAAACATCATACTGTATTAAAAGCAAGTGAGAAAAAATATGTCTTGAGATTGGATTTGAAGGAGGTAATTGTAGGGGAGGATTTGATATGTGGAGTAAGGGTATTCCAGAGCTTTGGAGCAGCTACAGAAAAAGCTCGGTCGCAACGGGTTTTAAGGCATGTATGTGGGACAGCAAGCAGTAGTTGGTCTTGTGACCTGAACGACTTGGTAGTAGAGTGTGGGGGCAGAAGTTCAGAGATGTAAGGTGGGGCTAAACCTTTAAGGGCTTTAAAAACAAAAAGTAAAATTTTAAACTCAATCCTGAATTTGACCGGAAGCCAGTGTAGCTGAGCTAAAATTGGTGTTATGTGATCACTCTTTTTGGTGTTGGTGGAACGATGGTGTTGTAGAAATGTAGCGGAGCAAAAGTACAGATAATTGCTGCAAAATGTAACAAAGTAAAAGTCAAAAGTATGCACTATAGCTTCTACTTAAGTAAAGTACAAATACATTTACTTAAGTACCGTAACAAAGTATTTGTACTTTGTTACATTCCACCACTGGATTACACATACTACCACACACACACACACACTACCACACAACACAACTCTCAATTTAAAACATGCACTACCACACACTACCAAACTGTACTTTGATAGCTGTAATATGATTTAACCTAATACGTTAAATGAGGTGAGGTTGGAGGTGAGCATTAGCACAACTTTAACTTTTGATGTCCATTAGTATTATTTATTTGACAGAGGCCTTTACTGGTGAGATCCTTAGATGGACATTTCTGGGAGTACAAAAGTATGGAAACACTTTCTCAGTGAAAGTGTGTGTGAAAGTGTGTAGGTGTGTGTTATTATCAGGGTCAGAGAATAACAGCTCTCCTCTGTCCCAGTCCAGCTGCACTCTGATCCTCTGGAGTTTCTGCTGCACTGTGAGGAGAAGGTAGGCACGAGGAGGAGCACGTGCTGCATATACAGCACCATTATACAACACATACCACAGTTCACTCATGAAGTATATGTCTCCCTTCCTCTGGAGAGACTCTGCCATCACACCCACATACCACATTGTGTTCTCTCCAACCTCCACATCCCAGCAGTGAGTCCCTGAGTTAAAGCCCTCAGAGCCCAGGACATTGGGATACTCATCAAATCTCTCTGGGTTATCAGGAAGCTGCTGTCTCTCATCACCACATCTCACACTGGTCAGATCCTCAGACAGGATGAGTCGTGGGTGTGCAGTGTTGGGATCCAGAGTCACAGGAGCTGCAGAGAGAAAGAACACACACATGAGCTGAATACTGAGTGATGTGTGATGAGGATGTGAATGATGGTCATTATTAATAGTGGTGTTAGCAAGTGTAATGGCAGGAGAAGTAGTAACAGTGAAATGCTCTTTAGTCATCAGGATGAAGGGATCACAGCGGGAGTGGAATGATAGTGGAATTATGGGGTTATCATCACACACACACACATCGCCACTCTCTGATCTGATTTAATTTGCTAATAACCCCTGGTGTGTTTGGTTATGTGGAAACAGCAGACTACACACTGAACAGTCTCCTGCATCTTCTCCCAGACTCTGAACTTCAGGTTGCCCAGGTGCTTTGCCACATTGATCAGAGCTCCTGAAACCCTCTCTGGATCCTGCAGTGTGCACTGGGCTCTGAAATAACATTCAGGAGTCAGTGCTGCTGTGGGTTTGGGTTCAGAACCACAGAGAAGAGAGAGACAGGAGGCAGATCACTCACCTTTCCACTGTGCAATTGTACTGGAAAATAAGTAATGAGGAAACATTACACTGATGGACACTGATGCTCCCAAACAAAACTGTTTATTTTATTTATTTATTTATTTGGGGGGGGGGGGGGGGTTCTTTTGGAAACGGTGGTACCAATGATATAGACATAATGTATGGTTCATATTTGCCATTTACCCCTGTGAGATGACACTTATGATCATGCATCAGCCAAATGTAATGTAATGTAATATGATCATTTTTGTTATTTTGTGACACACACACATACAGAGAAAGACATACAAACACAAACACAGAATGATTTCAGTCAATGTATCACACACACACATTCTCTGTCCATGTCCTGGCCCAAGCCCAGAAGATATGACAGACGGGGATTGAATCTGATCTCACTATCCATCACAATCAACCATAGGAAGATGTGTAATATGGTGGTTAATACAATGATGTGAGTGGCATGAACAAGTCAATACAATATTATAGCCAGACTTTTTTATCCTTAAAGATCTAACACACTTCATTATACAGACAGTGGATGGTTCATACCTGCAGTAATGTGATGTCATCAGCTCCCATCTCCTCTTCTAGGTCTCTGATTGTGTCTGAAAGAGATGAGATCTCTCTGCTCATCTTCTCAATCTTCTCCTTCATCATCTGACTCTTCTGCTCCTCTTCCTCCCTCAGTGCAGTTATCCTGGCTGCCTCTTCATCTTGTAGAAACTGGTGAAGATTCTCAAACTCCTGCTTGATTTGCCTCTCTGTGTGTTGGGCCTGAGTCTAAATAAAAGAACATTACACAATGATTGTTCCAATTTCATGATTATTAGATCTGTGAATTTAATGTGAAATGAATCATCACTCTCGAAATTATTTGTGTTCACATGATGGCGTTAAAAATACTATTTCTTTATCATATAATCCATATCTCACCTTAATATGTGATGCTGTTTGGTCACAGATGAGTTTAACTTCATCAAAGGTCTCCAGTTTCGTCTGTAAGGGCTGCAGTTGGATCTTGAGCTCCTCCTGGAATGAATGAGCACAAGTTGCTGCATGTAGGGAGTGTGTGTAGATATCTGTGAGATGTTGATATACAGTATATGTGCATAGATTCAGGACTGCTATGGTGATAGCAGGGGGCAACCACAACATGTAAGAAAGTAATAGAAAAAAAATGGCTCTGATGAAGACGCCGTCCGCGTTGAAATGTTAGTCACCAGCTCCATTAAAGCTCAGTTCAAGTATTTGTGTGCTCCGGTCCTTCTGTGGTCCTTCTTCTGAAGTGGCCCAGGACCTGCTGTTGATTCTGTGGTCCTGCCCTGTGAGCACTGACGGACTAGAGTGCAAGTGATATCCACTTTATAAGTTATACCGGTATATGGGTGTTATACATTAAGAGATACCGAGATGTGAGAGATATGGTTTAATGCAAAAGCAAACTGAATGTGAAAAAAATATATATTTCAACAATTAAAAGGCAATTGTGGTGCATAGGCCACATCTCATTATATCTTGAAGAGTTAAAGGTTTCTTGAAGTTTGTTGCTAGAGACACGGTGAATTCTTGGAGTGACATAATGGGAGTGTCAAGAGTATCCCTCCAAGTACCAGCTCAGAAGTCTGGATGTTGCGCAACACTCATCAGTTGTAACAGCAGGGTGTAGAGTGCCATCTACTGGTGCATTAAAGGCATTACAATACCTCCTGCCATGACTCATCATGACTCCCAGTGGCGTGCACAGACAAGACCGCGCGAGTTCACGTGACAAAGGAAGAGAGATAGGTCGGGTGTGCGTGCGCAAGGAGGTGGCTCATTTCGGGGCATTGTTTCAGTCGTTTTTAATGGCTCAGGTTTTCAAAAGATCACTTCAAAACCGACCTCAGTAAACTCTTAATAATATTAATAATAAAAAAAGAAGAAAAATAACAAGTTTCAAAAGGGCATTTTCGTTGATAAAGGGCAAACTTCCTAGTGCTTTAGCACCACCTAGTGTCTATGTATGCACGCCTATGATGACTCCACTACATTATGGGCGAATAGATGATGATGTGTGTTCATAGAGCCCATCACCAATATTACCACAGTAGATTCTTACCTTACGATCCTGTGCTGCTTCATCTATGGGACTGAAGGTGTGATTCTTATGTTTCTTAGACGTCTGACACACCAAACACACAGGTTGTTTATCCTCCAGACAGAACAGCTTGAGTTTCTCACTGTGCAGACTGCAGAGCATCTCAGACCCTGCTGAAGCTCTCTGACTTCTCTCCTCTAAGGTCTCACACAGGTTCTTCAAGTGGAGGTTAAGTGGAGGTTTGTCATTTGAAGATGTTGTCCTGCAGACTGGACACTCTGTAGATCCCTTAGTGTCCCAGAACTGCTGCAGACAGACTTTACAGATGCTGTGACTACAGGACAGGAGCATGGGATCCTTGAAGACATCAGTGCACACAGGACAGGAGAAATCCTCCTCAGCAAATGATGTAGAAGCCATTTTCTTTTTCAGTGCAAGTCTCGTTCTATAACTGTTTGAAGATTTACTTTCACTTTTAGGTAGGTTGAAAAATGCTTTCAGCTTTTTAAGATTCTCCACAAAGAACCTCCTACTTCACAAGATTGTGAGACACATCAAATTCTTACAAAACAGGAATGACCAAATCAACACAGTTTGTATCCCACATAACATCTTAACATACTGACACAGCTGCTCCATCCAAGAGGCCTGACCAGAATTCAGTTACATCCTCAGTCAGGGAGGGGCTAAAGGGGAGTGGGACTGTTGCTCTTAAAGGGACAGGGCTTTCATTTTCCACCATAATCTGTTTAATCTGTTGCATATTGGCCACAAGCAGTGTTGGGAAGGCTAGTATTTCACTACAGATTACTGAATACTATTCAGAGATGTAAATGTCCAGCTTCAGAAAGTAAAAGTCCTGCCATATACTGGTTCTAACTGTGCACAGGTGATTTCACTAATTAGCTTCTTCTTCTTCTTCTTGTTTTTATGGCGGTTGGCAAACAACGTCTGGTTGCATTACCGCCACCTTCTGAAATGGAGTGTGGGTCTGAATAAATTATTTCCCTACACTTAAATTATCTTTATTAAACCTGTTCTTCTAAACAAGGAAAATAAAAACCCAAAACAAAAATCACCAGAATTCCTTAGCAAAATATCCCTTACTTTCAAAGGTATCTCTTCATCTTCTAGCTGCTGGATTAACTGTTGTCTCTCATTACTATATCTAGTACATTCTTCAATAGCATGTTCTATGGTATCCTGTGTGTTACATACACTACACCTCCCATCAGCATGTTTTTTCATTAAAAATAATGCCCAAATCTCATTCTTGAAATGATGTTCTCCTCCTGTGTATTTCTGCAAGTACTTCTACTCACCCCCACTCTTTTTTGGATATTATATAGTCTCCTACCAGTCTGACCATTATCCCACAATACTTGCCACTTCTCCTTTATCTTTCCTTTAATGATTGATTTCACCTCTGCTTTACTATACTTAATGCTTAAACTTATATACTCCATTTCTGTTGCCTTTTTTGCATACTTATCAGCCAACTCATTCCCTGTTACTCCTTTATGGGCAGGAACCCATACAAGTCCAACATTGACTCCAGTTTTAATTAATGTACTAGCCATTTGGACAATTTCTATAACAATGTCTTGTCTAGATTGTGAATTTATGTTCTGAATACTCATCAGAGCTGACGCTGAGTCTGAAGCAATTACTAAACTTCTTGGCCTGTTACTCTCAGCCCAAGAGAGCGCCATTAAAATAGCAATTAGTTCTGCTGTATAGACTGTTAAATTATCATTAATTCTTTTTTGTGTTGCTACTTTTAATTTTGGAATAACAAAAGCCACCCCCACTCTCCCATCCCTTTTGGACCCATCTGTGTACATTATAATCCTATCCCCATATCTTTCACTTAAATACCCCTGCACCATATTACTATCTATATCCCCATTCTTAGTTTCTTCCAAAAGACTGAGATCAACTGAAAGATCTTCAAGAGTCCATAAAGGAACTCTTGAAAACACTACTGTAGGACTTACATCCAACAAGGCTATTTCCATCTCATTTATTTTCTGTTTAATAGTCCACCCAAAACTACTTTTTGTACCATTCTGTCTCTCTTGACACTCTAACAATGTAGATTGACTAAAATGGTCTTCCCTATGACCTTTAAGGTTTGCCCAAAAAACCAGGCTAAGCTGGTCCCTTCTGAGATCTAAAGGCAACTCCCCCATCTCTACTTGGATGGCTGCCACTGGAGTTGTCTTCATGGCTCCACAACATAGTCTTAAACCTCGACTCTGCACTCTGTCTAGTTTATTTAAAGCTGTCTTAGCAGCAGACCCATATACAACACACCCATAATCAAAAACTGATCTAATCAGTCCAATATATATTGTATGCATAGCACTCCTAGTTGCACCCCATTCCACCCCATGCAAACACCTCATTACATTCAATACACTCTAAAAAACATTGGGTTAAAAACAACCCAATTTCAACCCATCCACTGGGTAAATAGTGGTCGAGCCCAGCACTGAGTTATATTAGCCCCGAAAATTGGGTTGTTCGGTCAACCCAATGAGTTGGGTTGATAGTCTAACCCAAACATTGGGTTATCGTAACAAAACTGTTAGGTTAAACCTACATAATTGTTGGGTAGGCGATCTTATACAACCCAGGATTTATATTATTTTCACTGTCATTTCTGGGTTATGCTGACCTAATTTATGGGTTATTCTAAGTATCTTATTTTTCTCCTTAATCCAATCACTATTAATTGATAACAATTCAAATAAATGTTTGCAAATCATTAATGTTACAATATAATGTTTTAAAATCCATCCAATGGGCAATAATAGCCATGCAATGAAATAAAACAGTTCGACATTTATTTATTTGGCAGTTTATTTTTTGAACAGATAGCTAGAAAAAGCTTGTGATACTTCCATGAAGGCAGGCAGATTCCACCGTCCGTTTTGGGGATCACCCCTGTGAATCAAAGAAGAAAAAAAAGAGTGCATTAATCACTGTTATTTACAGAACTTTATATCAAGATTTTCATGAACCATTATCATTGAATGATGTTGACAAACATTAAAAATCCACCAGGAGACAAAATATTAGCGCAACACACTCGGAAACCATGACCACCTATGCAGTTATAATAACTTGTAGCTTCTAGTTGAGACTCGTAAATGGTGTAAAAAAGTGATTTATTTGCATGGCTAGGCGGATAACTAGCGCCCGATTTCTGAGTGCAGGGGCCGTATTACAGAAACTTCCTATCTTAAGTCCTAAGTTAAGATAGGAGAGGTGTAAGATAGGATTTTTCTCAATTTGGTATTACAGAAACATATCCTATCTTAATTTAGGAATCCTATCTTATCTCAAGTTAAGATATCCTAAGTAGGCGATCTAGCATCGACGTTCCGCTTTTATGTCTGTTCCTTAGCAACAGATGAAACTTGTTGTTGGATCACCTCACTTCACAACTAGCAGCTATCATAAAAATAATTAACTAACGTTAGCTAACATTAACTTACAATTACTGTTCATGTAACTTTATCTAAATGACTGTCTGATAGTGCTATTACAACCAGAGCCCGTCTTCTCTGCTACAACCAAAAACACCCAGTAACGTTAAGTTACATGGCTATAATATGAAGCTACCCTGAATGAATTAATAAGATGTTGTTTGCCATTATTATTACCGTATGTGTGGCTTGTGAAGAGACTAACATTACCAGGGCTGCCAACTTTTCAAAAAACCTTGGAGTGAGATTTGGTGGGGCCAACCAAAATTTTGCTGCGGAAATTTTTGTTTGGCTCATTCAGCATTATACCGTACAGTAAAAAAAACCTACATCAGTGGTTCTCAGGTGTAGGGACCAGGCATGGACGGATTATCAACTTTCGGGCCCCTGGGCCCACATGTATTAAGGGCTCCCCACTAATTGTCGCATATGTGGAAGGGGGGTTTGGGGGTCTTCCCCCAGAATTTTTTTTCATTTGTTTGATGTGATTTCCTGTATTCTGGTGCATTTTGGTAGCTTAGAAATCTAGACACACCCTAGCGGCAGCAAATTACATTTGCTTCCAGGGCTAGTCTAGCAACTCTCCGTTGGCTTGTGAACTCGAAAAATTAAACTTCTATCAGGCCAATCAAATCGTCTATAGAGTCGTTAGGGGGGCATAACATAATGAATAATGGCAGAGTTGCAACAGTTTGGCACAACAGTGTGACACGAGTTAAGCTTGTTTTGAGATGGCAAAAGTTTGCACTAGCCAACTAGCTCCGCTGGTGGGAAAACTCATGGGACTCATAGCGCTGTCCTATTGCATGCAGAGGGAATTTGAAAGACAACCGATTATCCCGCCCCTCGGACTGAGCACTGCGAACGGTGAGTGCCCAGACCCTACATTTTAATGTGGGTCTGGCTCGTCAGGCTAGCATTTTGGGGATGGCCAATACTAAATTCAATCAGATTCATAGCCTACATCCTGATGTGTTGATATTGAGGCAATGATTCCATGCAAAGGCTTGGGCTTTAGGGCCCCCTGACACCTTGGGCCCCTGGGTCTGGGCCCGGAAGGCCCGTGCAGTAATCCATCCCAGGGACCAGGGTCCCAGAGTTAAATGAACATTGGTATCAAAGGGATCTAGCCTACTAGTAGGACCATGGGTGTCAGAGGCATTGTGAAAGTGGGTGGGACATTTCAGAGGGGGGGTATGGGGGTCTTCCCCCAGAAAAAATTTTTTTGGACTAGATGCAATTTCCTGAATTCTGGTACATTTTAACAGGTTATTTAGATACATCTATACTGTATAACAAAATAACCCTACTGAAAAAAACAGCCTGACCAGCTAAAGGTGGTTTGCTGGTTGACCAGCTTGTTTGACCACCCTATGATGGTTGACCAGCTAGACCAGCAAATCTCTTGCGAAAATATACCTTCAGCTGGTTTACCCACCTAACGATGGTAATTCAGCTGGTTTTGCTTGTCGTACCACCTCAAGCTGGTAATTTTAGCTGGTGTTGCTGGTCTACACTGCTGGTTTAACTGGCCGTGCCAGCTTATGTTGGTCAAACCAGCATGACCATCTTACACCAACAATGTCAAGCTTGGCAGGCTGGTCACCAGCATGACCATCTTGCACCAGCTGTATCCCACACGACAGGCTGGTCAAACCAGCATGACCAGCTTCCTCAGATGGTCACGCCAGCATATCCAGCTGGTGGTCCAACCAGCTACACCAGCAAAGACCAGCAAGAGCTGGAAGAAAACCAGCAAAGACCAGCTTAAACCAGCTAAAACCAGCTACCAGCATAAGCTGGTTTCTAGCTGTTTTTTTCAGCAGGGAAAGCCAGCCTACGAAATTAATAAAAAGTAAATCATGGATAATTTAAAAATAACTCAAGGCTACTTGGCTACGCAATAAGGTTTCCATTACAGCACCGCAGATGTTCAATGAATGCATGAAAGTGGATGGTTTGTTTGAAATCCCGACACTCTTTCAACTACATGGAACGTAATAGTGATCCCTCCCCAGATTTCATAGCCCATCAGTCCCAACATTTAACAATATAATCAAACGGTCCAAAAGTAAACTAAATATCAAACTAAACCGAAAATGTCATGCTTTTGAAGGCCTACCAGTATGCCGCTCCAAGAAACGCATGTCTCAAAATAAAACTCGCAAAAGAAATAAAGGGCTGTCTCGAATACAATCCTGCCCCTAAAGGCCTGTACTTTGTCTTAAGACCCCGGCCATAATTTGAGGATTTACAGTATCTAAGTAGACAAACTGGCTTCAGATATCCAACAGAGTGAATAGAGATTGTGCAGTCTTAGCTGTGGTTAGTGACGTGATGCTGTTAATGGGGAGTTTTACATAGCCTAGCGTAAACCTATAGGTTATTATTTATTTGGCGTACCTAAGGCTTTTTACCTTATCAAAAGTGAGGGGGATGACTGATCTCTTCAACACTGCAGGGGATTTGGCGCTTGTCACTGTGTGTGTGACAGAAGAGGAATGGGAGAATGCGTGTAACAAAAAAAAAAAAGTTTATGAGCGATTTACACGCAAATGGGAGAATCCAATGAATATGACAATGAAGCACTAAACAGATGCTGAAAACAGCACTGGTATTTCGCACGGCAAAAGCGTGGGGGGGGGGGGGGGTCCAAACTAACAATTTTAAAAAGTGTGTGTGTGTTTTGTAAGAATTTAAGAAATGTTTGTATATTTTAACTTTTAAATGCATCAATCAGGTGAGGTCAGACTTGCTTATTTTTATGGAAATATTTGTGCTGTAGCCTAAGCTATTTTGCACTTCAGAATTATAACCATGCACACACAGGTGGAATAGTTATGGTAATATTGCAATAAGTTCACAACCACAAAAATATATGCTACATTTCACAGTTCAGAAATGTTCAGAAATGTGTGTACATTTCAGCACTCCATGAAATTATGCAGAAGTGGTCACCTGTGTTATTCAGCTAGTTTATTTAAGATAATATATTGGTCATTGTAATGGCCATAGCCTAGGCCTACATGCTATTCCTTTTTCAGGATGTACCCATATCTGCATGATGTGAATGTTTGCATATGGCTTATGTCAGGCTTTAAACCAATATTTGTGTCTCGTTATTTGATTTTCTTCATATTTTTGCATTAATGTCACTATTTATCTGTAATGGGATGGGCTGGAACCTGACAATATAAGAACCATGATAGTGGGATAATCTATGGCTGAGCAATTTACAAAAATGTATGTAGGCCTACTGACAAATAGTTTACATTAATACATTATAATTTCGCCCCAATGAGGCTATGTAGAAATGTGTTGCAATTTCAAAACCGGATTACTCAGGAACCACTTATTGCACAGAGGCATGCTTTATATCCTCGTATTCGGTACGGTTTGCTGTTTGTTGTGATATTGGGTTTGCCACATGTTGTGTGAAGGGTTAGTGAAATATTAAACCGAGAGTAATGGGTGTGCACTGTGTGCAAAATGCAAATATGATTAGCCTAAATTGCACGTCGGTTCAATGTTAATTTTCTCGCGAACCATTTATCACAGCAACTTGGCGCTAATATCACTGGAAAGCTTAGAATCCGCACGTTCACCTGATGTGTGATATCATATGTATAGGTTTAGTTTAGCTGAACCTCATCTGCCAGGTATTTGACCTACCAGGTTGACACTTCAGCGTGAAAAATACTCAATAATACTCAAAGCATACCTGAAGCCGGGGAAATGCGGGGGGAATGCGCCTGGGACGGCTTCTGAAGTAGCATCGCAAATGAGAGAACATTTAGAAAATTCCACAGACGGGGGGTGCTCTTGAACCCTCTCACCGTCTCTGAAAGCATAACCGTGGCTCAACAGGTAGATCTATAGATAGGCTAAACTCATTTTTCAGGCATCTGACCGACCGGGTTGACACTTCAGCGTGAGAAATCGGGGGTGTGGCGTGTGAGTGTGTGAAACTAATCAAACGCGTGTGTCTCACGGCCAATGCGTGAGAGTTGGCACCTATGATTACTTCAACTGTGTTGGCTAATATTAGGTGACAAACGTTAGCTGCAACCATAGTCTAGGCTACAACCACCACGAAGCATATTTAATTAGCATTGATGCTAGCTATATGGTCTGCTAATGTCAACCAGCTTGGTATGCTCATTTTAGTTCGTTGTAAAAGTTCGTTTTGTTTCTGTCAGCAGTTCATGCCCAGTGAACAAAGAACTATGTTTTTATGAGTCTGTCTTTGTGTATATTTAACATGAACAGTAATTGTAAGTTAATGTTAGCAGAGAATGTCTAATAAGGGGAGAACTGCCACTCTCGGAAAACTTCCGGTTTCTGAACTGGTTGCAGTTCCTTCTGTGGTTCCACATGAGGGCGCTCGTCCACGAGTGCAGAATGCATGGAGGTCTATGGAGCTGTACCCCTCAAAATCTACTTTTCTCGGGATATAATTTTTTTTCAAGTAATTTGAATATTGTATTCGAAAGGGGAGGCAAAGAAAATACACTTGGTGGAGTATTATATTTTTTAAAGTCACTTAATTGTTCTAAAAAGCCTTTCAAACGTGTCAATGACATCACTCATTAGCACAATGCTAGCGTGTTATGGGCAACAACGACCCAAACTGTAAGAAATCAAAAGGACATAAGTACTCGTTCATTCAACCTTTGACCTATAACCCATGTTGAAGTTATACAAACTACAATCAAATCTGAGATTTGTCAACGACAATCAGGTGAAAGAGACAAATTTAGCCGTCTAGCTCCATTGACTCCCATTCATTCTGCACTCATGGCGATCGCCCCCAGTGGAAATATGGTGGAACTGCAACCAAAATTCGGTACAATGGGACTTAATACGGAGTGGCAAGGCTCTCCGTAGACGGGCTCTGATGTTAGCTAACGTTAGTTAGCATGAATGACACAATTGTTAACCTGTTTCAGGCTGAACGAAATTGGCAGGCAGAATATCCATTCATATCATGAAGGGTATAGCTTCTACATCTCTGGGTGGACTTTTAAAATCAGTCTGGATAAAACATTTTAAAAAAAGTTAAAGATACATACCTTACGAAATCGCCTGATTTCCATTGCATGCTGACAGCTGGTGGACTGGACGGTTGGAAGAATAACGATGTTTTTTCGAAATTCGAACTCTCAAATAACTATGCAGCTGTGTTAAAGTCACCCAGGTGCTGGGTAGTGTACTCCACGTCAGGTGGGAGAGAGGAGGGGCGCTGTCCTAACCTATCAACCCAACAAGCTGGGTTACAGAAAATAACCCAACATGAGTAAAAACAACCCCACAAAATGCCCTGACAGCCTCAACCCAACGTTTGGGTTGAGAAAATAACCCAGTATTTTTTAGAGTGTACCTTTTTACACTTTTCTACCATCTTCTGAATATGAACTGCCCATGTTAATCTTTTGTCAAACCATATACCTAGATATTTAAAGCTCTCTACTCTTTCCAATTCCTTACCTGATATTTGAATCTGTAACTCCTGACTTATTTTCTTCCTTGTGAAGAAAATGACCTTAGTTTTTTCCACAGATATCCTGAATCCCCATTCAATTGTCCATGTGTGTACTGTATCCACTGCTTGTTGTATCTTATTTACAATGTGATTGACATTTCTTCCCCTTTTCCACATTGCTCCATCATCTGCAAATAAAGCTACACCAATAGACCTTTCTACATTTATAAATATCTCATTTATCATTACTGAAAAAAGTAATGGGCTAATAATACTCCCTTGAGGAGTACCATTGTCTACCTCATATACCTCACTCAAAACCCCATTTACTTTAACTCTAATTTTCCTCCCAGATAAAAAGGATTTTACCCACGCAAACCCTCTCCCCTTTACTCCCAACTGATATAATTTGATAAGAAGCCCCTCCTTCCACATCATGTCATATGCTTTCTCTATATCAAAAAATATAGCTAGAACTGTTTCTTTGTTTACCTGAGCTTTTCTTATGTCATCTTCAAGTAACACAGTTGGGTCCATGGTCCCCCTACCTTTCCTAAAACCACTCTGGTAATTCCTTAATGCATCTTTAGTTTCTAAATAGAATACTAATCTATCATTTACCATTCGTTCCATGGTCTTACCCAACTGAGATGTCAGTGCAATAGGCCTATAACTACTAGGCAATTTAGCGTCTTTACCAGGTTTCCTAATAGGAATAATAATTGATTCCTTCCAAGTGCAAGGGATTACCCCTTCTACCCATATTTTATTAAAAAGAGCCAATATTACTTCCTTACCTTTATCAGTTAGATTTTCTATCATTGCATAGCAAACCTTGTCATTCCCTGGTGTAGATTTACCCACCTTCTTCAAAGCACAATTCAGTTCCTTCATTGTAAATAGAACCTCCATCACACCACCTTCCTCATTATCATTACCCAACTCAGCACTATATCTTAGTTTAGTAGCTTCTCTTCCTTCCCTTTCTATCTGATCTAAATTTGCTTCACTATGTACCTTTACTAATGTCTTTGCTATAACTTCAGCCTTGTCTCTACTATTAGTAATAATCCTGTTATCATCCATCATTATTGGATACTCATATTCTCTCCCATTACCCCTCATTTTCTTTATCATACCCCACACTTGTTGTATTGGTGTAGTTCTACCAATAGAATCACAAAACTTTTCCCAGTATATTTTTTTTGCCTTCCTTATTGTCTGTCTCACTATTGCTTGCAATCTTTTGTATTCAATCATTTTCTGAAAGTTGTGTGAACTTTTCAAAATTCTAAAGGCTCTATTTCTATGCTTTATACTCTCACTGCAATCCTTAGACCACCAAGGTACAATTCTGGTGACATTTTTATTCTTAGTTTTAGGTACAGCTACTTCTGCTGCATCTACTACGCTGCTGCTGATTTCCCTACATAAATTCTCAACACTTTGATCCTTATTTACACCCACCAATCTGTATTCACTGAACTCTCTAAATGTGTCCCAATCAGCTCTTTCTAACATCCACCTACCTTCCCTCATTACACTCTCTCTTATCACCTCCACTCCTACCTTAATTGCAATTGAAAAATGGTCACTGCCTATAGTACTTTCCCTCAATACTTCCCAGCTACATTTATCAGCTACTGTCTTTGTAGCCAAAGTCAGATCTATTGCAGATTCATATCCCCTAGCTATATCTATTCTCGTACCTGAGCCATCATTCAAGCATACTAGCCCCTTCTCACCCAAATATTCCTCAATCACTTTTCCATTAGAATCATCCCTATCCCCCCAAAGAGTACTGTGTGCATTAAAATCACCACACCAAATACCTTTACCATTTAAGTTATCCCACATTTCCACTAATTAGCTGATCTACTTTGCTAAAGAGTTGTGCTAATTAGAATCAGCTGATCAAGTGAATGATCAGAGACTACTTGCCTAAAATGAGTGTTACTTCATTTTGAGGTAGAAAAGTAAACAATCAAGTAAACAATACTTGACTTGCTGAAGTTTGTGCTACACTGTGAAGATCTGCAGTTTAAAGACTCCAAACCCTTCAACATGGTGGAGTTACTGCAGTTCAGCACATCAGGGACTGAATCAGGTTGTGCTCCATGACAACAGTTTCTAGCTGATTGGGACCCAGAACAGGAACTAAGAATTCCTGCTCTATATGGGACTAAGGAAGCATCCAGAGGACCAGCACTGAATAGGAAACAGTGACCTCCTCATCAGAGCTACATTACATGCAGGGTCAGGACCATCAGCAACACCTTCACAAACCACCAGGGGGCCACCACCCATATCATACTTTGCAGTCACGTGATTACCATGGATACCTGGCGGGCAAGAAACGCTAACAAAAAAAAAAAAGCCAGAGCCAGGGGAATTGCAGATTTCCAATACTACAATCAATTAACTATTTAGACCATATGTCACCAAATGTTCAAATAGATGTCAAGAAAAGATTAACATACTCGGAACGTGTGATCCATAACGTTACACAGCACCCGTTGATGTTTTCATTGCTTTGAAGCAGGCAAAGTCTCTACCAGACTTGGAGTTTGGAGATCTTTAGATCTACATATATCTTATAGAGAATCCGTCACTTTACACCGCACAAAATATAAAAGCCTACAAAAGTACAGATGGCTATCTTTTTATCAAGAGTGGATGGGCACAACGCTGTCTTATGGGAGGTGAAAAACAGGAATATCTTCATAAAAGGTGAGTGTTGAGTGTTACTAGTTAGCTAGCTAACATTACCCGTTTGCTAATGTTTGCATGTTTGTAGCTATAAGTTACACAAAGTGACATCTGTTTCATCGTGTGATGAAGTCTTCATCTGAATATGTACACCCTGCCTGCCGGCGAATGACAGCTTGATAAGTAGTTAAAAAAAAAAAAAAACGTATGCCAACTGTATCATATATGGCTAGCAGGATGTCAACATTGTAGCCTACCTGCTTATCCACTCCACATAGCAACAGACAAGAGCAGTTGGGGCAGCGAAATGCGTATAATCCTGTTAGCAATCTGTTAGGTTTTAATGTAGTAGTAATAAGTGTACGATAGTATGCATGCAAAGTAACTGTAAGTAATAAGTAGACGCAGTACAACAGTAACGTGTCATTCATTCACCATGTAATCTTCTCATATATCAAATCACGTACAGATGATAATGCGTTCTCGCCACCTACTGGCGAATGTGTAAGCACGTTTAGATAAGATTACACGATTGACATGAAACATAACATCAGCGAATCATAAATCTGAAATTATCCATTATGTCAACTGTCTCTATGACAGGAGACTTCATGACCTTCACTTAGAAGTGAAACCCAGCTGGACGCACATTAAAAAAAGGAAAGAAATGTGTAGCTTTAAAAAATATCTGTTGTAGGCTACTGTGCTTGTGAATGATATACTTTATCTAACTAAAACCTTTTTCTATGTTAGGTACATCATTCCTACAGTTTGAATGAATCGCCTCTGACAACTTGGGTTGCTGTGGAAAAGGAGGGACTAATTCGATTTGGCCACTGCACCTGTATCACCGGGTGAAGTGTGCTCACATGTAGTGTACATCAGGAATCTGTAAGAGACGAGAGATGCACAGAAGTTGTTTGCAGACTACTGATCTTAGTGTTTTGAATTGGAGGTGCAGTGTCTGCAAACAGGAATTGGCAAAACACAAGTGTGCACAAAGAAAACAAATGAAAAGTGCTACATTTTGAATTGCACTGTTAGACAGACAATTACAGATTTATTCAATACATAAATAAAATGCACATACATAGATAAATAAAACAGATGAATACAAATAAATACAATGCACAAAGGTATTTAAAGTGAAAATGTAATACATGTATTATTGTAATATATAAAGTGTCATATATTCATTATTATTATTATTTACAGTGTGTGTTTGTATAAATAAATCATTGCATATTTACATTGTATTATTGTAGTATTTAACCAGAAGGAATGATTGAGGGTGCCACATTTGTAAGGGCACAACACACATGGACTAGGCTACTTTGTCTAAAACTGTTGTTCGGCCTCCCCATCCCTTAGATATGAATATGACTGTTCCTTGTGGGGATATGCCTATTAGGTATTTCATGGTGTGATGATGTTTATAGGTCGAATATGTTTGTGCTCTTGCTTCTAAGTCTTTGGGTTTTTCTATAAAAATTTCGAAACAATCAATTATGCAGGCACATCTAGGGTAAGTTTGTCTAAATATCATGGGCATTGACAGCCGAAGCTCCTCTCTGTGGCCAAAATAAAAATGATGGGACAAGCTTTCCATGTCTTTCTCCCTTTTCCTCCTTTTGGTGGCAGGGGTGTGAGAGAAGACAGACGGAACCCAATCAGGGGAGCGGGTCATCAGATTTGGCACCTGAAATAATAAAATAAGATAATATAATAGATAAAACACGTTATTGCCACACAAGGTTTTGGGTATTTTCAACATTGAGTCTTGTAACGTTAGTTCCAGGTCTTTCTAGTAACTATCAAGTATGTTAGCAAGCTAGCTGCATAAGGGACTAGGATTAACTAGCTAAATTGTGTGAAGCAGACAAGTTTTTTTTAAATAATCGAGCAGTAATAATTCCTCCGTAAATAATCTAGCTCTACTGTTGGGTCATCTCTGGTTCTCATTGAAAACCATAGATATCACAAACCTCAAAACAACCTATCACACAACTTTTGTTGTTAGCAAAAGACGACAGCTGTTAGCCTAGCTTAGACTCATAACACAAACAGCTGACTCGCGGAACCAGCTGGTGGTGTTGATTGACGAAACTACAAGGTAACTTAAGACACGATTAATTACATGATCATACACCCATTGTATTCAAATGTTGAAATTACCTTTGATGAAATGATCACTGCACAGACGTGTAGGGCCCGTGAAGGTTGTCAGGTCCCATTTCCTGAAACGATTTCAAGCCTGTATCGATAGTTGTCGTCTTCTCTCTGAATTATCCTTATCAGATCCGGTAAAAACATAACCCCGGCTTATCTCCTCGGCATCCAATCGCACAACAAGTATCTGGCATGTTATTTACACCTCAAAAAAACAACTTTTGTATAGTAAAACTGGCGACGTCCTGGCCAGATCCTAGACTAATTTACTGCATTTCCTTGCTGGAGAACGACGTTCTTGCCCGCCAGCCAGTGGTTGTGACGTCATGTGCAAAGTATGAATAGACCCATTTACATCCGACGTCAGCAAATATTTGCGCGCGCATTTTGGCAACAGAAGTCGTGTTATTTTCCAGCAGTTCTGATTGAGGAAGACGAGGTAGCAACCAGTTAGTAGGTATTCACGAACTGTATAAGGCATCAACATGTCAGGTTGTTGCGTGTATGGTTGTACTAACCGCTATTCAACCAGTGGACTTAAGATTTATAGGATTCCGACAGGACCACGACCATTTCAGAGCAACCGAAGGCGTCTGTGGCTGCAAGCTATTAAACGTGTGGACTGGAATGAGGACATCATCAAAAATGCTTGTGTCTGCGGCGCCCACTTTATATCAGGTAAGGTTATCTATCTAGATAGGCTACTCTTTAATATTACAGGAAAGCCTTGTTTATATTTGTGATTGTATGATTTAGAATAATAATAAAATGCAGCTTAAATTGGATAGACTGGAGTTAGATTTAGCTAGTAGTAGCTGCTAGCTTGCTATGCAGCTTAAACGTTTGATAGCTTGCTAGCAGACGTGTTTGTATTTTATTTTTGCAGGCGAGATGTCATTGGACTCTAGTAGTCCTGATTTTGTGCCATCTGTGTTTACATACACAAAACAAAGCCAGAACCCAGGTGCAAAGATGGACAGGTAGGATTAGAGTTGCCCTCCTCGGTCGTTTTTTGTATTGTTTGTTTTCCCCTAAGCCATACCTGTCAACCCTGTGACTTAACCTCGAATTCCCTTCAGTTAACCCATGTGTCCAAAGTAGAAACGCTAGATAATCTTCCAATCTTTTGCTTTGTTCATGGTGCATTCACCGACTGATTTGGCGACTTCTGGATTAGTGAAAACATTTGACGTAACGTTAGATCTAGATTTGCTGCTCCACCTCGTTTAGGTGCTGCATTTTGTTTTTAATAAGCTTACAGCTGCTGTTTTGAGACATGTGGCTGAGTCTACCTGTATATTTCTGCTGTTACTGTAGGTACCATAGGAAAAGGAGGAGAGAAGACGGACCTAGTACTGCAGCAAACCAACGTGCTCCTTCTGAAACTCCAGAACCTCCAGAACAAGAATGCAGCATGGATCATTGTCCTGGTATAAATATATTAATTATCATCTTACAATTAACTGATTGATTGTCATAGTTCCCACCCTCACTGAAAGAGTCAGTTTGCTCCTAGTGTGTGTGTGTGTGTGTGTGTGTGAGCGTGCGCGTGCTCCTGCAAGGCCCACTGTCCCCTGGATGGGTTAAATGCAGAGGAGAAATCTCTCCCTGGGATCAATAATGTATTGCGGCCTATGGTGCAACCCTACGTATCCCTCATTTCACAAAAGGAAAGAAGCAGCTTTCTGCACAGGAAGTGGACACAGCTAGACAACTTTCTCGTGTAAGGATCCATGTAGAAAGAGTAATTGGTCGGTGGAAAAAGTTTAAGATTTTGCAGACAGTTATTCCAGTGTCGCAGGTTAACATACTAGATGATGTTGTTATTGTATGTGGTGCCCTCACAAACCTCTGTAAGAGTGTTGTTCCCAAATGAGTTACATATAAACATGTATGACATGTAAAGGGATTTTACTTTTTGTAAAACATGTATTTAGGCTTACTGTTCTTTAGACTTACATTTCTTCTCTGTTACTTAATGAATTTTAATAAACCTCCCCACATTGGCTGATACTGGTGTGTGTAATGGTCCTTCCCCTCCACCCAGATTATCTCAACAATTCCGAGTGTAGTTTAACTTTTTTATTTGTAATGTTGTTACTAATGAGTTTCATTCCATTTTCATTTCATTAAACAAAAACAACATGGATAGTAGGAGTATGTACAATATATTATAATCAAACTGGTTTTGTATGTTGTAAACAATAAACAATAATACTTTTAGGTCTAAATTATATCTATTGATACATACATTGAATTAAAGAGTACAACTTTTAAATATCTTGTTGCACTGAAGTGCATAGACACAGCAGTCAATAACACAAAACATTTACACAATGGGATGTTTAATCTATATATATGATCTGGAATAGTCATTACTGTAGATAGTCAGTACATCATTTAACTTTTTATCTAACTTCAAAAACAAAGGAAAAACATTCCATAACCAACATCTAACACCATATCTGGTCTTTTATCACAATAAATCATATTGCCCACTCGTACATGAAGGCATTCAAGCCTCTACCCTCACACATTTCCTACACAACCATGTTGCCCGCTTCCTTTTTATTTGTGCACAACTGTAGTGAATGTGGTTGTTGCATTTGGCACAGATTATCATTTTACCAAAATCTGGTCTTTCACAGTATTCACAGGCTCTCTGTGACACCAAGACAGGATCATGTCTTGTTAGTAATTCAGGCAACACATTTGAGATAAAGAAGTCATGTGCTTTTGGCAAAGCCTCCTGGAGAAACTCTTCATTTCTTATGATGCGTTGCACAATGAACTTCTCCTTCGTCCACAACACAAAGTCACAATAGCTTACATCACAGACAAAGATGTGAAGTTGAGTTTGATAATAGTATGTGTGTGAATGTTTCAACGAAAATGACTTGTCCAGACAAAACTGCTTGTCTTCTGTACATCCTTGAAGGCTATTCCTATATTTGTAGGGACACTTTATCTCTACCACCCCTTTTGCCACAGCAGGAACATCTTACATCTTATCCCATCTGGCGATGATCCAAGGTGTGGCTCAGAAGGTTGTACTACTAAGCCACATGAGCTGATGCTGAAATCTGGATGGCTTTGGGACATAAATGCAGTGTAGGCTTGTCTTGCTGTTTCCTTTATGTTTTGACCCCAGAGCACAGATGGGACATTTAACTCTGTTTTGTTGTACTGCATTATATCATTTAGGTATGTTTTGCTTATCTTGTCAGTTGTGGTTGCATGGTGAAATTTGGTGCTTGTGATCCGACCAGCCCTATAGGTGTGACACTCATTTGACTTTGACTGTTGCCGTGTCACAAATTCCAGTTTCTCACATTGCTGAGGTTGTAGTGTAGTTTTTAGTTTATGAAATGCATCTTCACATTTCACCTGCATGTCCTGTGGTGAGAGCTCCCTTAGTGTTGCATCCCATAAAGCTGTCAAGGGCTCAGGTAAGTCTGGATGTTCCTCTGAATCAGTGTCAGATGATGCTGTGTCCATGTCACTGTTTTCAAGGCTTGTCAGCACTGCAGCACCTGGGTCCACATCCCGCAGTTCCCGAATGTCATCATCTGTCAACACTGACACACAATCAGTGTGCTTTATAAGAATATTTCTAAAAACCAGACCAGTTAAACTGTAGATAACTAATTTCTAGAATCAGTAATCTGAAGACATTCAAACTAACATAATAGTGAAACTATTCAATGAAAAATCAACCATGTTGGTCTGTCAGCCTGTTCATTTTTGCATTATCAACACCTTTCTCAGGCTATTATTGTGTCAAAACACTGAAAAGAAATCCTGAGAATTAATTAAACGCACAATGGCAAAAGGAAACTTATCTAGGCTCTGTCCACTATTATACACTACATGCCTCTGGGTGTGATACTATTCTTCCTAGTAGATGTTGAAGCTGCTGAAAGTTGCCTGCCTAGCCTTTTTGGTTTCTGGAAGCAGATATCCCTCAATGGAGCCGGTGTGACTTCTTTCCTGCTGACATCTTTCCACATGCACACTCCAGAAGTAACCGCTTCTTTCTCTGTCCTTCCCATCCTACCATATAACTCAACTTTGAATAATATTGCAGCTGCATGGCTGCAGCATGACCCAAGCCTGAAATTTCACAAAAACATACAGTAGGCTAATAAACATACATTCTGATCCATAATGTTATGACCAGGGCTTGAAAGTAACACTCAAAAAGATCTCAACTCTGGCTATGAGGTAGGTACACATCTAACTTACTAGATGGTAATAAACATCTAACTTACTAGACATATGACTACCGGTAAGTATCCTAAACGTAATCAGGTTATAACTGAATGATATTGGTTGCTGACATGTTGAACCCTGTTGTATGTGTTCATGAAAATGTTAGTTTCAAACCCTGGTTATTTCATAGCAAAAATAAGATAGCTCTACCGCACACTGTTGACGTTTACTCGAGTCGTTAAATCGAGTAAACGTCAACAGTGTGCGGTAGAGCTATTTTATTTTTGCATTTAAGTATGTTCCTGCAATCTACCTGCACCTAACCAGCTTCACGTGGATCTTGGCATCACCTGGTTATTTCATCTTTGCATAACAACTAGATCAAAGAGCTCTCGACGCTTTCCCAAAACCATAGCAACAGCAACTTATTCACCCCTTGCAGACACGTGACTTAAGTCACGTGACGGCTCCATGCTGGACGGCAAAAAGATAGGAGACGGACGGCAAATTACATTATGTCATAACGATTATGATGAACTGAACACCATTACTATAACATCTTTGTAGTTCAATGTATTGCTGTTTGGGGTCTGATAGTCAAAGAAAGATGCCAGTGGTGTTGTTAGATGAAATGGGTCATGATCGCAAATGTAAAGTTATTAAAACTGGTGGTAACAGCAAGTAGAGATAACGTTAGGTCGTAACGTTAGGCTACTGTAATTAACATTATGGTAAATGAACACCCATAAGTATTTCAGGACTAAAATATTGCAAAGCGATTTGGTTACTTTATTTGTCTTGCTTTTATCAGTTGTAACATAGTCAAAACGTTAAGAATGTCATATCAGAACATGAAATAATAACTTAGCTGCCACACTTAGAAGCTAGCTATTCTAGCTAACGTTTATCGTAGCTCATAGTGCTAGGGCTAATGTAACTCGTCAGTTTGTACGTTGCCCAGTGAATAAACTTACTTCTTAGGCCTACATGTCTTAAGTTAAAGAACTGAAAGAAATAGGAAATAAAAAAACTTGAACGGTATGCAATTGTGGTTGATATACTCCCGAAACACAAAGAAAACAAACCAAAATATATCTATGCAAGAACATGGGATGTTGTATTCCAAACAATAAGCCAACAGTCGTGGAAGGGCATTACTACGGTTAAATCTCACTATAATCTCCTAGCTGTGCGCTATGTCCCATTAGAACCCATTGATTTGATTCGTGTTCTTGCCGTCCACTAGGCTATTTTGCTGTGGCGCGAACAAAACGTGACGTCACTTGCAAGGGGTCAATATGCTATGTTATGCTACCTGTTAGCAACTTAGTTGGAAATTGCATTAACCAACAACGTTGCTGACTTAAGTTTGTTACTATAGGCTAGTTCATCTATGTTTTTTGGGAAACGCACCTCTGAACTGTTATCTAAAAGTCTACAACACCAAATAATAATACTACTTACCCTGCCATACAGGTGCAATTAGCTGTGAGGACGTAGGTTTCTCGTTTGTTGATAATAACCCAAGCATCGTACATCTTTGTCTTGTGTCCTTGTCGTTGACTAGGGAGAACTTCTGCTCTTAAAACACAAAACTCTGAGTCTATGTCATGGTATTTGACATCCTGTACATGTCCACAGACAACGTATTCATAAGCATCCAGTGACTTATAGGCTCGTAATTTCTCTCTGGTGTACACACTTGGTTTCTCAATTAAATAGGTATATATATCCGGTCACTGTATATTTGGCCACTTTCTAACATCTTCAACCCACGTATTAATAGAAGACGGATCTGTAAGTCGGACACCATTTGTTAAAGTTAACTTGTTAAAGTAACATTCGCGATCTTTAGCTGATAATCCCCTTGCATAGCTTGACAAGCTGTGTATCTCCTCCATACTTCTGTTGCCAAAACGCGCGCGCAAACGTTCTACGTCATCATTGTGTACAAACAGAAAACGGGTCTATGAGATCCTGGGTCTGCAGTGTAATTACAGATAAATGGCCACCAGGTGTCAGTATTGGCAATGTGGTTTGGAACACATTTCCCCAGCATGGCTTGCTAATAAGATCATAGTTAAAAGGATGATAAAATAAGTGAAAATATCTAAATAATGTGAAATCACTGTCATTTTAAAAGGGTTGTGGTAAAGTTGATGTATTCTGTCTATGGACAGCCTACCAGAAATCCCTCTCAGATATTCTGTTATGGTTCACTGAAGTGTGTGATGTGCTGGTGATAATAGGGGAATACAGATAACAGTAAACATAATCTAGAACTTCTCACAACAAATGGTGCTTGAATGATTGAAAAACAAATGGTAAAATATTACACACATGATAATCAAATACATGAAATGGTTAATGCTTTTAATGTTTTATTTTCCTTATTCATAGACCAATCCATTTTTGTTAAATACCACAATATTACTGTGGTATATTATAGGAATGAAATTACTACACAGTGCAGTACATACAGCAAGTTACCTTTACCTTTAACATTTTATATCCACACAATGAAATGTATTTTTACTTTTCATACACACACACACACACACACACACACACACACACACACACACACACACACACACACACACCAAAACTCTCAGATCACATACAGTATCACACCCTACCAAATTGTATGGTAAACCTGATAGATTAAAAGGGGTGGATTAGCACAACTTTAACTTTTGATGTTTACTTTTGTTAGATTTATTTCTTTGAAGTACAATAAGACATATTTTGGTCTCATATAAAATGGCTTTGTTTCTTCCTAGTCTCCTCTCCTATAGGTTTCCCTCTCAGTATGTCATCCCTGGTTCAGAGTCAGTATCAGCTCTAACTGTGCTGCTCTACTCTTACTGAGGCCTTCACTGGTAACATCCTCAGAGGCACATTTCTGTCAGTCCAAAAGTATGGAAACACTCTCTCAGTGAAAGTGTGTGTGAGAGTGTGTAGGTGTGTGTTATTATCAGGGTCAGAGAATGACAGCTCTCCTCTGTCCCAGTCCAGTTGCACTCTGATCCTCTGGAGTTTCTGCTGCACTGTGAGGGGAGTGTGAGGCTGAGGAGGAGCACGTGCTTCATATGCCATATCATAATACCACACATACCACCGTCCACTTCTGTAGTATATGTTCCCCTTCCTCTGGAGAAACTCTGTCATCACACCCACCTGCCATTCATCATTCTCCCCAACCTCCACATCCCAGCAGGGAGTCCCTGAGTTAAAGCCCTCAGAGCCCAGGACACTCTCCCAGTAATCAAATCTCTCTGGGTTATCAGGAAGCTGCTGCTCCTCATCACCACGTCTCACACTGGTCAGATCCTCAGACAGGATGAGATCTGGGTGTGCAGTGTTGGGATCCAGTCACAGGAGCTGCAGAGAGAAAGAACACACACATGAGCTGAACACTGAGTGATGTGTGATGAGGATGTGAATGGCACACACACTACCACACACTTCAATCACACACACACACACACACACTAGCACTCTGATCACATCACACACACACTCTGATCACAGAGAAGAGGGATGCTAGTGGAACGATGAGGAGTGACATCTCATACACTACTTACACACACTTACACACACACACACACACACACACACACACACAAACACAACCAAACACAAACACACCCACACACACTACCACAATGTACTGCACTGATCACACACACACACACACACACACACACTACCTCTCTCTGATGAGATATACTAGCATTGGTCACACACACACCAAACACACAAACACAAACACACACACACACTACATCTCTCTGATGAGATAAACTACCACTGGTCACACACACACACACACACATAAACACACACACACATAAACACAAACACACACTACCTCACTCTTAACAAATATACTAGCACTGGTCATGTACACTCACACACAAACACAGTGCTGAAGAGACGGCCGTCGTCCCCCTCACTTTTGATGAGGAAAAAAAGCCTTATAGGTACGCTAAATAAATGATAACCTATAGGTTTACGCTAGCTATGTAAAACCCATTAATAGCATCACATCACTAACCACAGCCATAAGACTGCACAATCTCGTATTCACTCAGTTGGATATCTGAAGCCAGTTTGTCTACCAACCATCTTAAAATAATCCAGGCTACTTGTTTAGTGTAAATCCTTAAATTATGGCTGGGGTATTTTATTTACTTAGGCTGTGCAAAGCACAGCACCTTTATTTGAGGCAGGCTGGTATTCGAGGCAGGCTTTTTTTATTTCTAACCTGCGTTTAGACATGCGTTTTGTTTGGAGCGGCATACCGGTAGGCTATCAAAAGCATAACATTTTCGGTTTGGTTTGGGATTTAATTTACTTTTGGACTGTTTGATTATATTGCTAAATGTTGGGACTGATGGGTACTAAAATCTGGGGGGTATTTGATGGTTCACTATTATGTTGCAGTTGAAAAAGTGTCAGGATTTCCACCACTGTTTAGAGACAAGGCAACCGTTCATTGAACAGGGGCTGTGCCTGTGCTGTAATGGAAACCTTTTCACGTAGCCAAGTATAGCCTAAATTGAGTTATTGTTTAATTATACATGATTTACTTTTTATTAAATTCGTAGGCTGGAAAGCCTTGAGTCGCAGCAACAATTGTGTTTAAATGTAGTCTATGCTTCAGGCTCTGGCAAGCTTTAAGGGGGCGGCAAGCGAAAGGGCTTGAGAGTGAGTGTTGGAGACCCATGGTGTAGGAAAACGACTTTCCTTTGCCAACAGTATTAATCCAACCAACAATATTGTGTAACATCGGTGCCAAAGACCTGCAGCTGCGGCTCCAAGGGCAGTGCATGCTGGGACGGACTGTGTAGTGTATGTGTGTGTTTGACCTGCCTCGTGTGTGCTGTATTCGTTGTGTAGTGTATACGTGTGTTTGACCTGCCTCGTGTGTGCTGTATTCGTTGTGTAGTGTATACGTGTGTTTGACCTGCCTCGTGTGTGGGTGGCTGTGTCCACCCCTGTCGTGTAGTGTCCCAGATAGCAATTTCCTTTGGGCCGGATCCGCATAAAAGCCTTTAGATCCGCCTGTAGCGGACATACGGTATCTGGCTGTGGGCCAGATCTGCTCCTGATAGAGGTTTCAGCTCTGCTAGTAATGCTGTTTTATCACCGGTTTACAGATTTGTCCCAGGTCCGATTTCCGCAACTCAACTGGAAGTCAGGAAATGCGTTTAAAATACAAAACACTGATTTGGCCCAAACCTGTGATACGGATATGAGCCGAAGGACCATTTTTTCACAGCAGACCCAGGTGGTAATGATATTAATTAAGGTGCGGATTCTGCTAAATTGACTGTCCTTTCCCTACTTCATTGTCAACTGGCTGCTAAAGAAAAAAAAAGGTATTTTGGAATGGCACAAATTTAGAAGCCATGGGGGGGGGCACTATGTTCCCTTGGCCACTTCATTTCTACAGTAAGGCTGGAAAAGAAGATATAGTTGGCTCAATAGGCCTATTGATCATATGGTAGTTTCATTATTTTTATTATTACCTAGCAGTGGTAAAAGTAGTCAATTGCTGTTTGTGTCAGATCAAACAGTGCTATGAGACAATCCCATATTCTTCCCATGCATGCAGAAGTCCAAGCAGTAACGTTAATCAAGGATCTTTGGTTTGCGCACTATCAATCTTTTGACATGATTTGCCAGCCTGGGGTTGGACTAGGACACAGCTCAACTTTTCAAGGTAGGCTATCTGCTTTTTATCTCTGTTGGTTTATTCAGAGACAACAACAAGCAGCCGAGCGATTGATAACTTTAGGCCTACTGTAAGTTTATACTATTATTTTCCAGCAATATAGGCTACTAGCTTAGCTTGAGCAAAATAACTCACAATAACTAGCCTATTTTGGAAAAAACAGTGATAACGCTAACAGGATCACTGATGATAAAAAAACGAGTGTAATTGTGACTTAGCCTATTTTCAAAAAGGAATAAATGGCTAATGTTTATTTTGTGTTGTTTCAGATTGACCATGGAGATGACTGGAATATCGATGGGAACAGTGGAATTAACACGACTTAAACTTTGTCTGGGATTGCACTTCTACAGCCAGGTTGTTGAATAAAAAAAATAATAAGACACTTATTTGTAAAGGTTTTTTTTACCCCCCTATTGTGTTTGTAGCCTAGCTTATGTTTATTAGTTGAGCTGTTGGGAAAACGTTACGAACTTTAGCCTGGGTGAACCTATAACGAACCTGTTAGCAAATGTGTAGTGTAGCAAACAGATTTTCAGGATAATTAGCCTAATTACCAATCACATTTCACATGTCAAATAAAGCCAGCTGATATCTGATAAACGGGTCCGTACCACACACAATAAGCGGACCCGTATTGCATATGATAAGCAGATCTGGAACACGTCAGTAACACAGACTCTCATACGGAACTGGGCCAGTCTTAGCCCTTATTGGAACCAGATCCGTCAAACGGATCCAGACCAGTTTTGGACCGATGTGCGTTTGGATGCCGGATCAGGTCCATTATGCAGATCCGTGCCGGACGTTGTGGTAGGTGTGGCCCAGTTCCGTCCCAGTGTATGTTTGCTATCTGGGTTGTATGATGTAAATTGAGGGAGCAAAATAAAAGCAGTATCGGCTCCAAATATCGGCTCAAGAAAATCGGCAGCCTGTATCGGTCATCGGCTAAGGCTGATGGAAAAAAATCGGTATCGGTATCGGCACTAAAAAATCCATATCGGTCGATCCCTAATTCTGATTGTACCCAAGAAAGACGCAAAAGAAGTGAGGCTATGTGTAGACCTCAGGGAAGTGAATAAGGCAGTTATCAGGGAAACACACTCAGTGCCAACAGTAGACAGCATCTTACAGGCATTGCAGGGAACAAAAGTGTATGCTAAACTGGACGCCAGAAACGGATTTTGGCAGTGTGATTTGGCCTCAGAATCCAGACCCCTGACAAGTTTCATCACACAGAGGGTGCTACCGCTTCAGGAACGTTCCTTTCGGATTATCCAGTGCTCCTGAAGCCTATCAGAAGCCTATGGACTCTATGTTATGTGCAATGGAATGCCTGGCACCATCTGCTACATGGATGATGTGGTAGTCTTTGGAGAGGACGAAGTGCAACTTGAACAGAGACTGAGACAAGTTTTCAGAGATTCCGGGACAGAGGTCTAACCCTCAACAATGACAAGTGCATCTTCGGACTGTAACAGATTGAGATACTTGGACATGTGATCACCGCCAAAGGAATCAAACCAGACCTGAGAAAGGTCAAAGCCATCTGCAAAGCGCCCAGACCTGAGAACGTTCAGCTACTCCGCTCATTCCGAATCCGCTCATGTGGATTCCTCATGAAATTCATACCGAACTATGCAAACTTATCGGAACCATTACGGAGGCTGACTAGGAAAGGACAAGTATGGGAGTGGACAAGTGAAACAGAGAGATCATTCCAAGCAATGAAAGAGGCATTAGTGAGTGAGACGTGCCTGGCCTTTAACCCTTAGAACCCTAAGCTGTTTTTAGGGCATTTTCACTACCTTTATTCATAAGGATTTATTCTGGTCATTGTAAGTGCCACACACATATATTATATATTGTTTTTTTCAGGAGAGTTTAGGCTATTCAGATCTGCCATCATTTCATGTATTAATACTAGCATTGATTTTATTTTGATTTTTAAAGAATTAAAATATAAAAAGTGTATTATAAAAATTCTTATATTTCGACATGTATCTCACCACAGCAAGCTCACAGCTCTACATGCATTTCATATGTGTGCAGGGCAGACTGTCCTGAATCGGGCAATATAATTGCCATGTTGGAGGGATACTCTGGGGCTGAGCAATTTACAGAAATATTTGCTGTGTGATTTACGGAAATAAATGCCATTTTTTATTTAGTGATGAAAAATGACCTTTCTGCGCTCCATATCTGTGACACGAACTGATCTGACCTGACTTGACCCGAGGTTGCGTGTTAGCCTGCGTGCCTGTGTGTATGCAGTCATAATAATTCTCAACTCTTTACTGCATTGCCATGAACAAAGTAAAGGCAAAAAAGGTGTTTATTTGTTGAACAAATTGGGATGCAATGTGAGCCTTGAATTGGATGCCATGCAGGAATTTGCTAGGATCTCAAAACCGGAATATGAACATGCTTTGCCATAGAGAAACACATGATAGCATTGGATTATAAACATGCTTTGCCACAAGAACAGACAAAAACGTGGGGTAAGTCCAGCTATATGAAGTTATTATTTTGCTGTCACTTCGTCTGTTTTATAACCCAGAAGGATGTACTTGGTATCAAATGATAGCTCTGAGTCTCCTCTTTCATCTGACATGCGTGGCATATCTATGCGATCACGGGTCCGCGAGTAATTCAAACGAGAGTAATGAGTGTGCAGCGTTGGTTTGTGTACATGACGTTATTATTTTGCAGTCACTTCGTCTGGTTTTATAAGCCAGAAGGATCGATAAACATGGTACCAATAGATAGCCCTGTGCCCCCTCTTTCATCTGATATGCTTGCCATATCGATGCGATCACGGGTTCGCGAGTAATTCAAACTAGAGTAATGTGTGTGCAGGTGAACGCAGAGAAGTATAGACTGTAAATATGATGCAATTTGATTTAATTTCATGATTTTTTTTAATTTTCATACTTGATCGTACAGACAAGTGTCTAGTCTCGTTGGAAAGCCCCACTTCTGCTCTGTCGTGCAATAAAGGTTTCATCTCGCTGCGATGAACCATTCCGGAGCAATGTAACAGAGAAGAAAGGGTGTGTTTTTTGACGCACTTTGCGTCAATCGGGTTCTAAGGGTTAAACTGCATGCACCGACAGTGGTCATTAGTGATGCAAGTCCAGTAGGACTAGGTGCCATTTTGCTACAGATTCAATCAGATGGACAGAACAAGGCAATAGCCTATGCAAGCCGTTCATTGACCCCAACAGAACGTTCTTATTCTCAAATGGAATGGGAGGCTTTAGGATGTGTATGGGCTGTGGAACATTTTAGAACATATTTGTGGGGAGCTAAGTTTACTTTGCAAACTGACCACAAACCCCTCATTTACATGTTCAACCCAGAGAAAGCAACACTGTCACCACCGCACATAGAGAGACTTGGCTTAAGGCTACAACCATATGACTACAAGATAGAACATATAGTTGGAAAGTCCAATGTAGCGGATTCACTATCACGACTCCCTCTACCAGAGACAGGGTGTAGTGAGTATGTGGAAACCTATGAGCCATGAGCCTTGAGGACATAAAACAGAAAATGACTGAGGATGACACACTGGAGCAACTAAAATCAATTGTGGAGACAGGAAAATGGCCGAGCCCAGTTCCAGAGGAACTGCAACCTTACAACAGATGCGCTGGAGTCAGAGAGATCAAAAGTGATCAGGAATGTCAACATCTTCGACACACACCAGTGTTAATGGACTTTGATGTTTCTGAGCCTCCATTGGTCCACAATGATCAATCAACAAGGACACAGTAGACGTGCCGATTGCTGAGATCCCACCAGCAGTCCAGATACCACCTGATCCTGACCCACCTGTGTCTGATGTCATCACCACCAGGAAGGGCCGGGTGATCATTAAGCCTAGCCGATTTTGTTAACTTAAAATGGAACCATTTTAGGGGCAAGGCCACTTGGCCTTCAGTTGGGCATATTTGGTGGGGGGCTCAAAGGCCACATGTCAGGGCACCAAGGCCACAGTTGACTATATAGTAGTAAGCTATAAAAATGATCAAAGTTGTATTTAGTCTATAGCAGTAGACCTGCATCACTGTGTGAAACATTACAAAAACATAAAACATGACATATTACAAAGAACTGTAAATCATCTGATCGTCTAATATTTACAGATGTCTAGGCTATATTTAACATTTATTTTATATTTGACCTGTTATGAAATCATGTATTGAACAATTTAAACACAGCTCAGCTTTAAGAAACTCAAATAGCTTAGATGCATTTTGTGATCATTAAGGCTACTTTCACAAACTCTTAGTGAGGATCATTATGACACCCTCTGTATGCACGCCAAGTTTCGTGGAATTCCGTTCATGGGGGGCCACACAATAAATTAATTTATGTTACTATACACCAACTGCCCTGTAGGTGGCCGGAGACAGTTTTCTGTGAATATCTCGAGAACCGTAGGGCCTAGGAGGTCCCCCTTTTTTATGTATGTTGGTCTTAAGGGGGCATGTCAACCCATCCCATTACCACTTATTTCATGTATAGCGCCACCTAGTTAAAAATTAAAAAGCAAAAAAATTAGGTGTTTTCATCACAATATCTCTGGCTGACAAGGTCAAAACTGCATGAAATTAAAAGTGTAGGATCATTATGACACCCTCCATATGCATGCCAAGTTTTGTGTACTTTCGTTCATGGGGGGCCTTACAATAAAATAATGTATGTGTACATTTAGTGACGTACACCAACAAGGATTCCCGGGACACTGAAAGACCGGGGTACACAAAACTTGGTGGGCATGTAACCCCACATGGATAGCATGGAACCGTCGTTTTTCGTTTTGATCTGTAGCCCCCCCGCTGGACTGGACCCCCGAAAGTAGGGTAGTGCAGACACAGTTCTCTGTGAATATCTTGAGAACTGTAGGGACTAGGATGACCATTTTTTTCCGTATGTTTGCCTCCAGGGGTCGTGTTAACCCATTTCATGTACACACGTGCACAAACAGATACACACACACACACATACATTCACAGTAATCATACGTATGACATACTCACACAGTAGACATATGTACGCTTGCACAGGCACATACGCAGGCACACACACAAGCACGCACGCACACACACACACACACACACACACACACACACACACACACACATAACATAAACATGTACATGAATTTCTCAGAATTATGAACAGGCAACGGAGTGGTAATCGGGATTCTTATTTGTAAAAGTGTTTTTACTTCGCCCTCCTATAGCCTGGACTGCGCGATCGCAGCCCTTTACTTTTACTTCCCGCCGCCCTCATAGTCAGCATAGACAGTAGCCTGATAACGTGGGATGCTGCATAGTACTAAGATTTTAAATGAGTGACCACGATAGTAGTCTTAAGTAGCTTTTTTGCTGGGCCCAGCGAAGGCTGGCAATGTGTAATATTCCGCTGGTTGGTGCACACGCAAGTGTTCAGATTGATTGTCTATCCGTCTTTCACAACAATTTTCTTGGAGCAGATCTTCCACACCGGTAGCCTCGGTAGCCTGGTCAGTATGTCTCTCTTAGTTGTCCACTTTCATCAGGCCGTATAGCCTATATAATATATTTTTTATTTTTTTATGTAGAACATTATAAATGTATTTCTGTACAGACATACCTGTAGGCTAATTAATTAGTGTTTACTACACTAAACCCCCCCCCCCCCGACAATATCATCGTCCATCACAATGTTTTACTCTACACATCATCAAATGCCAATTTAGGCGACATCACCCAACCCTAATTTGGACGCACTTTCTTTCTTGCCGTGCGCTGTCACTTTCTCCACTGCATAAAAGACTACATTAATTTGTGCTGTGAATGCTAAGATTATTTTGAAAGGCCATAGGCGAAAATAAAAAACGCTATTAGTCGGACGCAAATTTCAGAATGAAAGAAGGGGGCACCAAGGCCACTGTGGCCTGTAAACCTCTGATTTTCAAAGGGGCATCACGGCCAACGCAATGGCCGTCGTGGCCGCCGTGAAATTCCTACCCTGGTGACAAGTTTATATCACTGTGGTTTGAAAAGAGAATATTTAATTTGAAAAGTGAATGTTTTTCATTTGGAAAGTTTTGAAACAAGGTGATTTATTTTTGAGATTTATATAGCATAAGAAGGAAACTTTTTAGTTTTTGGGGCAGCCAGCGCTTCAGACTTGTAACCGGAGGGTTGCCGGTACGAACCCCGACCAATAGGCAAGGCTGAAGTGCCCTTGAACAAGGCCCCAAACCCCTCACTGCTCCCAGAGTGTCGCTGTTGTTGCAGGCAGCTCACTGCGCCGGGATTAGTGTGTGCTTCACCTCACTATGTGTTCACTGTGTGCTGAGTGTGTTTCACTAATTCACAGATTGGAATAAATGCAGAGACCAAATTTCCCTCACGGGATCAAAAGAGTATATATACTTATACTTATGCTATACTTAGTTACATTACAGATATGCTTTTATTCTAAGCAAGGGAGGAAAATGTAGTATAGCAGATGTTAGTAGGTTATCCTGAGAGCACCTGGAATGATAACTAGAATGAGACAGACCAGCAGCAAGAACTGTGAATTGAACTTGTGTTAATAAAGTGAACATAATGTTGAACTAAAGGACTGATTATTGAAGATAACACAACAGTTCCTACCTGTAGGAATGTGATGTCATCAGCTCCCATCTCCTCTTCTATGGCTCTGATAGTGTCTGAAAGAGATGAGATCTCTCTGCTCATCTTCTCAATCTTCTCCTTCATCATCTGACTCTTCTGCTCCTCTTCCTCCCTCAGTGCAGCTATCCTGGCTGCCTCTTCATCTCGTAGAAACTGGTGAAGCTTCTCAATCTCCTCTTTGATCTGCTTCTCTGTGTTCTGGGTTTGAGTCTGAAAAAAGGCATCAGCTTCATGAGTGTTTATAGTTCATAAAACATTTGGAAATAAAGTAAGACAAATAGCACATAACTCATTTTACAAATCTGTGTCCTGAAACATTTCCAAAACATCATAACAGTATATTATGTAAATTCTGAAAATCCTTAGTGATGAAATAAATAATAACGCAATTGCATATGCCATTGCCTCCTTGTTATTTTTTGTACACTGTCAAAATAATGTCAAGTTTTTTTTTACAGTTGTTCTAAACTGGTTAGAAAGGTTGACATCAGTGTTACAGTTCAGAAGTTACAGTTATTACGTTACTGGCGCAGGACTACTGCAATGGATTGACTGACATGCAGAGGTTTGTGTGTGTGGGAGGGGGCAACTCTCTAAAGCTGGAAGCCAGGAAGAGATGAGCTATGTGAAGACTTTGGAGAGAGCACCTCCTGTTGGATATGGTTGGATATGGCAGGCTGTGGGTTCAAGCCCGGGCAGGTCGGTGGCCAGTCAACGCGACACAGGTTACACAAATCATGACAGTAGATCACACTAACCTTAATGTATTCAGTTGTTTTGTCATAGTTGACTTTAGCTTGCTCAAAGTACTTCAGCTTCTCCTGTAGAAGTTGCAGATTGCCCTTGAGCTCCTCCTGAAATAAATGGGCCACATTAGTGTGGAACTTAAATCCATTATCACACACCACAACTAGCTGTCATTAACAAAGACAATTAACCACTGCCTTTTCTGCTGGCAGTCCTTGTGTACATGTAGTACTGTAGCAGCCGGTTGAGCTGGCAGCAGCTTCAATTGTAGGGATGGAAGGACATGCAAAAAGGTGCTGCCATGGTATATAGCATGTTCAAAAGGCCTTACCTTCATCTCAGAAGCTGCTTCTCCAGTAGGACTGAAGCTGTGATTTTTGTGTAATTTTGAGCACAGACACACCAGGCACACAAGCTGTTTGTCATCTTGGCAGAAGAGCTCCAGTTTTCTTTTGTGCTCTTTGCAGAGTGTGTCTGCCTGATCTCTCTCTTGTAAGTAAGTCTCACACAGGTTCTTTAAAACCAGATTTGGGAGGGGGAACTCCTTTGATGACTTAGTCCTGCAGACAGGACATTCTGTGGACCCTTTGCTCTCCCAGAACTGCTGCAGACAGGCTTTACAGATGCTGTGACTGCAGGACAGGAAAACGGGATCCTTGAAAAATTCACAGCACACTGGACAGGAGAGATCCTCCTCTAGCTTTGAAGCCATTCTCTTTGACAGAAAAAACACAACAAACAATTACAAATATTACCTTTTCTCTTCAGATATCTAAACTACAGTCTAAAACATTGTACTTTTTAAATGACCTCACGTCCAACATGAGATTCCTTTTATAGCCTTTCCCTTTCACGGCGGTAAATACAATTTAACATTCACTCTACAAGCTTTAGGCCTTCATCTTTATATGTTATTTGCAATCACCTTATGGTCAGTTAAAGTATCTTTAAAAACTACTACTTTTTAACCAAAATTGTCACATACCAATGTAATTCCTCGTGTTGTACAGCGAACCGTCCATGCATAACTGAAATTCCTGAAAACAGTCATGGGGAGGAATCTAGAGAAGGTGCCAGCTGATTGGTCAGGTACAGCACTCCCATGATAAAAACCTTCCTATGGGTAGACGAGTATGTCTATGGGCGCGAAATGGGGATCGAGTCTTTAAGAGGAGCCTATTGATGGGCGTAGCAACTGCAGACATCCCAAGTCTCCCGGAAGTTCCGGGAGTCTCCCGCATATTGATAGCGGCTCCTTGACGCCCGCAAATTAGATAAAATCTCCCGGAATCTAGAGCGAGCGCGCACGCGAGAGGGAGACTTAAAATCGCGTGTGCATCTGAGTGTAGCGCGCACACGACAGGGGAGAGAGAGAGAGGGGTGGTGGTGCGTGTGTGTCTGAGGGCATCCAAGACAGAGAGCATCATGATCAGTTCAGTGTATCTAGGAACAGGAGAGTCACGACAGAGTCAGTGTCCCCAAAAAAGGAAAATGTAAGACCCATTTCAAAGTGTACCCTTGTTTATAAGAGTAAAAAATAAAGATAGGCCTAGTCTTGCATGCTGCACTGTTTGTAACAGTGTTAGCATTGCCCATGGTGGGTTAAGTGTCAATTAATGTGCATATTATTCAGGCCTATACTAGATGGCTTAGTTGCCAAGGCTACATGAAAAGACCAAACTGCAAGATCTACATATTTTATTTTCACAATTAGGCTGCTATCTATAGGCCTTCCTTATTTGGTGTACTGACTAGACATTATTGAACAAACATATTAATCTCTATTTCAGTATCTAAGTAGGCTAAAGTTTTTTTTAGTATTGCTATTTATTTTAATTATTTATTTTTTGAGGGGGGGGGGGGGGGGGCTTCGTGATACCTCCCTGAAAGTACTTTTTGCAGGTTGCCTGCAACTGGCCCAAAGTAGCAGAAACAAATAACAGGCGCACACCTGATATAAGGTCAATTTTCTCCAGACTGGAAAAATCTAAGACTAGAAAATGCTATCTCCAGGCTCAAAATTGCTAAAAATGTACCTGAAATGGTCATAAGGGTTTGAGGATCATGAAAACGTGCCCACATTTTACATCCCTAACTCTATAGAACCAAGACCCTAGCATTTGTTGTTATGGCCATAGACTTCAATGGAACAGTCGCTGCCTCTGGACTGCATAAAGGGGGGGAGGAGGGGTAGAATATAATGTCATTTGTACCCATATACATAATATACATTTATAATAATACATGATATACATGTATATTATGTCTATGTTTGTACCCCTCCTCGTGCGACCCGGGTTCCCGGAAGTGTCTCCTGATTATCTTGCTCCGCTACGATCTTTGACTATTCTGATCAGGGGCAAGTTCAATGTGAATGTTTGATTGCAGTCAGCAACGGCTTTGATGTAGACTCGTTTTCTCTCGTTTGTGTGCCAGAGACTGTCGTAGGGCTAGGCTATAAAACATTAAAAACGAGCTATAGCATCCACAGCATCCACATTTAGCCTACAGATGAGATGACAGATAAGAATGAAGAGTTGAAACGGAAGGTATGGGAACATGAAAAGTAAACAAACAGCAATGGCCTAGGCTACACCTTGTGCAAGCAACAGAGCATTCAACTTAGCACTTTTTTTATGACGAATCAACTCTTGCCAATATGGAAGTCCGTTTCAGCCACTTAAAAAAAGCTAAACGCAAAGTTTAAAAAAAAATGAGAATGAAAGAGTCAAAATGTTCCTATTTTGACAATGTTAGGCTGTAGACATGCCATGATAGGCTTGATGAAAAGTCACATGGAGTATTTTATAAGAGGAAATACAAATGATGAAACTCAAACCTTGCTGGCTGATGCATGGAGTTAAAACTTTTCATCAGGTGGCTTAATCATGTCACAAATTAAATACGTGCATTGAAGGTCAATTTGCAATGATGTCAGTCAAAATAATATCCAAGATATTTATTTTACACATAATTAGCTACATTTTAGAATTGTCAAAGTGCCATGATAATTGTTATTCAGGTTATGATGATTTACCTGAAATGCATTTGATCAGAAAAGATATCAAGGATGATGACAAAACCAATTTAATATCAAGACTTAGCCTACACAAGAGGTAGAATAGGCTGTTGTCCCAGTTAGCCTGCTAAGATTCAGACATCCGTGCAGCCAAGTAACCACTGGCTCATGGGTAACATAGTCAGTTTCAATGTCATATCTTGTGGAAGTTTTCTTCATTTAAAGCACAATCACACAATGAAGTGTTCTGATGATGTACTTTACCAGAGCTCACTTATAGGCTAGCCTAACCCATTGGCAACTCTGACAGGACAGGCCCTATAACCACAACTACTAAAGTAGGCCTAGTTGGACTTTCCCATTGAGTTTCACTTTCAAATATTTTTTTTTCCCAAATACATCAGGCTGGATTAAGGCGATAGGCGGCGTTAACCTGCAAATAAGTCTGTTTCCTCTGCCAGTGCTATTCACCTTCAAACAAAACAAACAAAAAACCAACAACAAACAAACAAACAAAACTACTTCTCAACTATTCTCTCTTATTTTTGTTTTGTTTTCCCTTTCCTGTGCACTTCCTAAAGCAGAACATACAAGATTTAATGGTGACAAGAACAACAGTGAGTATGGCGGTTGTAAGCAACGCGATCACATCAAGGCTGTGGTACTGGACCCAGTTCAGCTCGTGGGCAGTGGACCGCAAGTGGTCCGCTCCTTTGTGTGTCTCATTACAAACTCGGTCTAGAAGACGGCCAGGTCAAGAGGTTCAATCGGACGGTCCTTTCAGGTTCTAGCAAAAGTATCGCACATGAAGGTGTCTAGTGGAGGGAAAAAAACAACTGTTCACTTAAAGGTGCTCTAAGCGATACTTAACTTCACTTCCTGCACCTGCACAAGTCAGGTAAAGGGAGGGACTATATGGTAAAAAGGATCAGTTCCTCGATCTCTGCTACCACCAAGTGGAGTTCAGTTCAAAATTCCAGTTGTGGGTGTGAACTGTAGCTTCTGCAGACACAGATATTCCTTTTTATCATTCCAAATATGAGAAATAGATCATATAATGATTTTTAGGAATAAATAGTTGTATAAATCAGACGATGAATGTTTACAAATCCCTCTCCAAATACAAATATACAACTGAGAAGTTTGGGTTATGTAAGTTCTACGAAGTGGAGATTTCTGAATTGTTTTTTTAAGAAAACATGTATTGAGACATGCATGTGTTTTGATAGGAACATTAACATTCAAATAGACAACGTGTAATGCAATAAATACCTAAATGTGTATTTTGAACATTTTCTTTGCACTAGTCTGAAAGAATACATGTAATGGAAACAACACAATCTCAAAATTGACCAGAGCAATAAAAACAGTGCTGTTTCCTGCATTCACATTTATTCATTTGGAAGATGCTTTTATCAAAAGCCACTTACAGAAATAACAGAGTAACATTTAAGCTACAGTGCAGAGGAGACCTTAGCAAGGAATTACCACTGCATCTGTCAACACTACAGGATAGGAGAGCCTACTCTATACATACTAATACAGTGTGGTAGGAGGAGAAAGTGGTAGAGGAAGGAGGTAGAGAGGGGAAGAGGAGAAAAAGTTGAGGAGGGGAGAGAGGGAAGAGCACGGCAGGTGTGCATCAGGTGTGTATAAGGTGTGCATCAGGTGTGCATCAGGTGTGTATAAGGTGGTCATAAGTGCTAGGAGAGGACGTATTGGAAAAGTTGCATCTTCAAGAGTTTTTCGAAGAGAGAGACGAATGCCCCTGCCCTGATGACACTTGGCCGATCGCTCCACCGCCGGGGGACCAGACGTCTTATCAAGACAAAGTTGGCTAACATACTGGCAACCAAGTTGGCTTGTTTTTAAGACAAATTTGCTTAAAGCACTGGCAGACAAATTTCCTTGTTTTCATGATGAGACGTCTTAAAATAACTCTTTTTAAATGGAGTCAAATGATTTAACGAGGAATTGCTAAATTTCTTTATACTAAAACAAAACAAACTAGATTTTTTTTTATCTTAATAGAAAATTAATAATTCTCATGGTTTTTAGATAACTAGTTTTAGCAGTGTGACTGGGCTGCTCTACTGTTACTGAAACCTTCACTGGTAACATCCTCAGAGGAGACATCCGACAGCCATTAAAGTATGGAAACACTCTCTCAGTGAAAGTGTGTGTGAGAGTGTGTAGGTGTGTGTTATTATCAGGGTCAGAGAATGACAGCTCTCCTCTGTCCCAGTCCAGCTGCACTCTGAGCCTCTGGAGTTTCTTCTTCAGTGTGAGGACAGTGAGGGGCTGTGGTGCAGTACATACTCCATATACAGCACCATTACACCCAACACACCACCATCCACTCGTGGAGGATAAGTCTCCCTTCCTCTGGAGAGACTCTGTCATCACACCCACATGCCACAATGTGTTCTCCCCAACCTCCACATCCCAGCAGTGAGTCCCTGAGTTAAAGCCCTCAGAGCCCAGGACACTGGCAAAGTGATCAAATCTCTCTGGGTTATCAGGAAGCTGCTGCCTCTCATCACCCCATTTCACACTGGTCAGATCCTCAGACAGGATGAGATTGGATTTTGCAGTGTTGGGATCCAGAGTCACAGGAGCTGCAGAGAGAAAGAACACAGAGATTCGTGATGAGAATGTGACTCGTTATCAATAAGGCTGTTTGATTCAGAAACAATACATTTGAATACAGTCGATTTGATGTGATACAATGTGATGGAGCCTGGGGACAGGTTCACAATTAGTGGGCTAAAGTCAATCACACCACAAATGGCCTCCAAATTCCATTCATAATATCTTCGATACAGATTTATACAGTTTCACTGTAGCCTGTGTTCTTTTTCAGGATTGTGTGAAATTGTTAAAAAAAATAAAACAAAACAAATCTGACAAATATCACCAAAGTAAATTGGTTTAGTCTTGAAAATTGGTTGCCGAGGGCGTCATAAAAGCTAAGACTGCCATTGCTCGCGTCTTCAAGGTTCAAATACCGATATGTATCAGTGAATATTGTGTTTATGTGTTTGTGTGTGTGTGTGTGTGTGTGTGACTGTACTGTACTTACTGTATTGAACAGTCTCCTGCATCTTCTCCCAGACTCTGAACTTCAGGTTGCCCAGATGCTTTGCCACATTGATCAGAGCTCCCGAAACCCTCTCTGTTTCCTGCAGTGAGCACTGGGCTCTGGAATAACATTCAGGAGTCAGTGCTGCTGTGGGTTTGGGTTCAGAACCACAGAGAAGAGAGAGAGAGGAGGCAGATCACTCACCTTTCCACTGTGCTCTTGTAGCTCTGGAAAATTATAAATAAATAAATGTCAATCAGTGTTGCACCGTCTTTTCAAATTCAAATACATGTAGTACATGTATATGAGTACATGAGTATATGATACATATAACCATAACATCAGTAATCCAATGTTTACATAACTCACTTCATGAGAGTGGATGGTTCTTACCTGCAGTAATGTGATGTCATCAGCTCCCATCTCCTCTTCTATGGTTCTGATTGTGTCTGAAAGAGTTGAGATCTCTCTGCTCATCTTCTCAATCTTCTCCTTCATCATCTGACTCTTCTGCTCCTCTTCCTCCCTCAGTGCAGCTATCCTGGCTGCCTCTTCATCTCGTAGAAACTGGTGAAGCTTCACAAACTCCTCCTTGATCTGCTTCTCTGTGTGATGGGCCTGAGTCTAGATCAAATCAATTTATGTTCATTCATTGCTCCAGTGCACTGTCACTTTAAGAAGAGTCTCAATGGTTCTGGCCCTTTTGCCAGCTCTTGGTAGAGTCTCTTGCTCAACAGTCTCACCAATTCTAGCCTTGTTTGATTGCACCTCATTGATATCACAATATTAAGTTATTACAAGCAGCCTTCACTCGTTGCTTTGGAAATGGAAGCATGTAATGTAGCAAGCTTTACATTTATGTTTGCAATTAAAAGAGCATTTTGAGCCTTAGCGTTTCAACAGGCATATCTGATTCTTCAGAAGGAAAGTAGAATGTTAGCTAATTTTTATATTCTTGGCCATGTTACAAATCACAGTGAGTGCAGCCATGTGAAAGAGTCCTCTCACCACCAACCTGAGCTTATAAATGGTAAGGCAACCTAAGGAACCTGATAATCTGCCACCTCCTCGTCTTTGTTGCCTTTATCATCTCTTTTCTCTTGACATTTCTTATATTTATATTTCTTATATTTAACAGGAGATGTCAACCATGACACGCTACCTGGAACCTGCCTCTTACTCTCTGTCTCTTCTGCATGCTCATGATTCGTTCCAAATTACGCTTTAGTGTGTAGTAGACTAACGTTCAAGCTAGAGCTGCGGAATGGAGAGGCAAGACCCAAAAATATCATCCTTGAATATTGAACATCCTTGATAACTCATTTCTGAAGGTTTTAATGCACTATTGGAATAAAAACTATAAATAAATGCTGTGTTGTTTGCGTTAGTCTTTTAAACGTGAGAATGATCCGGGGCTGATGCTTGGCATAAGAGCAAGATACACCAGGCATGTACTATACATCATTCACTAGTCAGTGCAGTCGCAATTTGATGACGTTCATGGATCCTCCAGATATCGTACCCATCATGCACTGCAGTTGTCGGCCTCATTTAAATGCTGGGGGAGGGCCCAGAGGCAGCGGCCCCACCTATAGCTCCGCCCCTGGCTCTAGCTGTAGACCTTTGTGAAAATCGCCTGAATTCTCCATTAAAGCTGTTGTCAAGGTTATCCAACTAGCAGCAAACTTTGTTCCTTTAAAAACATATTTTGAGTGACAGGTACATCTGACTTGATTCACATCTCCACCTATGTTATGTAACATGTGCCTGGTCCTCACCTCGATGTGTTTTGCTGATTTATCACAGGTCACTTTAGCCTCCTCCAAAGTCTTCAGTTTCTCCTGTAAGAGCTGCAGTTTGATCTTGAGCTCCTCCTGGAAATAATAACAGACTTCACTGCAGACTGCAGCATCTACATTCAACAGTGACGTGCATTCATCTCCAAGGTGATCATGTGGTGCTGCGATATCCCATCACCATAATTAAGAGAAATCATTCTTACCTTACAGTCAAGAGTTGCTTCATCTATAGGATGGAATTTATGGCCAGTGTGTTTTTTGGAGTCTCTACACACCAAACACACAGGCTGTTTATCATCCAGACAGAAGAGCTTGAGTTTCTCACTGTGCAGACTGCAGAGCAACTCAGACCCTGCTGAAGCTCTCTGACTTCTCTCCTGTAAGAAGGTCTCACACAGATTCCTTAATGCCTTGCTAGGAGGATATAAATCCTCGGAGCACTTTCTCCTGCAGATGGGACATTCTCTGGATCCCTTACTCTCCCAGAACTGCTGCAGACAGGCTTTACACACACTGTGAGCACAGGATAAAATGACGGGATCCTTGAAGATGTCACAGCACACAGGACATGTGAGATCCTCTTCATGTTTAGAAGCCATTTCGTCTTTTCTGTAAAGTCTCTCCTCAATCGCCAGCTTCACTTTCACTTTCAGCAGTCAGAGCACACGTGTCATTCCCAAACTGAGATCCTTCTGTTTCACACTTTATCCAGCCAACTTTCAGCCTCACCAGCTTCAGACCCAAACTGTTCCCCTCATTACTTTTAAAAACTGTGTTTAAGTAAGAAGGTTCTAGCTAAAGTATCCCACATGAAGGCGTCTAGCGGAGGGAACAAATCAACCTGTCACTTAACTTCACTTCCTGCTCCTGCACCAGTCAGGTAGAGGGAGGGACTATGGTAAGAAAGGATTCCGATTGGCCAGCCGTAGTTGCCAGGCCAGTTCCCTGGTCTTTGCTGCCACCAACTGGAGTTCAGTTCAAAGTTCCAGTTGTGGGTGTGAACTGTATAAGGTGACCTAGAACTCAGCCTAGAACTGTAGCTGCTAGAGGCACAGGGACTGACTCCAGAACAGTAGGGTGCAGACTCTCCCCATACTTAACTCATGGAGTTCAGGTTACAAGTAGACAGGCAAGACTTTCCCTGATGCCTGATGAGGCAATTAAGATGTTTTTGAATACATATTAAAAATGAACGTAAATGTAAGAAATTGAAAAAGAGCAAGAAGTCTGTAAGTCCCACATAGTCACATGGATAACATGTGCATGCAACATAATGTTGTGTATAGGTTAATTTAGCATGGATAACATAGTGTACATATGGGTTCATTTAGCTGCACACTGAGGCTGGCCCCAGATCAGTGGATTAAGTATAAGTATATATACTTTTTTGATCCTGTGAGGGAAATTTGATCTCTGCATTTAACCCAATCGGTGAATTAGTGAAACACAAACAGCACACAGTGAACACACAGTGAGGTGAAGCACACACTAATCCCGGCGCAGTGAGCTGCCTGCTACAATGGCGGCGCTAGGGGAGCAGTGAGGGGTTAGGTGCCTTGCTCAAGGGCACTTCAGCCGCGGCCCACTGGTCGGGGCTCGAACCGGCAACCCTCCGGTTACAAGTCCAGAGTGCTAACCAGTGGGCCACGGCTGCCCCACTTTCACACACTCTCTCCAACACAGACACTGATCCTGGTGTTCAGGTTCCAAATAGGCAGATGATATTCTCAATGTGTGGTCTGTACAGATGAATGTCCTACATAATGAAGAGAACAAAGTGTTTTGTAGTACAGGTACATATACACATTACAATGAAGTGTGTGCTCAAGAATGTAAAGTAAAGTGAGAGGTGCGTAATCACATGTGAGCCACATACAGCTGTGATCTCCTCTCTTAATCTGATCGTAAACAACTCTATGCACAGTTGTATGAATGTGGTCAGCAGTGGACAATCAATGTTAAAAATGTTGCTTTAAATAAAGCAATTAAATAAATAAACGTGTGTGTGTGGTGTGCTGCTCCTTACTCTTATGTGACCTCCAGCTCTTAAAGGTGCAGGACATCATTATAATCCAGTCAAGTACTACAGCATACTTCAGATAACTCTTCACAGTAACTCTTCACATTAAGTTCCATTAATTATAGTCTTTTTGTCTTTATTTTGTCTTTTTTATATTGTCTTTATTTTATTTTATATATTTTATCTTTATCATGCTGCAGCTGTCTGAATGATGGATAATTTCCCAGAACTGATTCATCAGGCAAGTGTTAGTGATTGAAATTTGTTGCGGGCAGCCATAGGTAGCCAGTGTAGCTGGGTGAGCAGTGGAGTTACCTCAGGATGACCAGAAGGCCAAGAGCAACACATTCAGCACTCCCTGATCTGCAGCTTAAAGATACCAAACCCTTCCACAGGGTGGAGTCACTGCTGTTCAGCAGGGGCCTCATTTATACGCTCTTGTACACACAGATTGGATCTTAGACCATAGGTACGCTGAAATCCACGCCAATGATCAGATTTATAAAAAACATCTTCGACGTGGAAAAGTGGTTTGCTCCACGTCAGGTTCCTACTTTACGTACGACCATTTTCATCTGGTAATGTTGGGGTACTGCAGGCAATCTGAGGTCCAAGAGCGAAGCATTTTCAGTTATCCAAAACCAACAATCTAACGTCTTTCTTTGCCATATGTATGATCAAGATCAGAGGTGTTTGAAGTATTTTTAAAGATTGTTGGCAGCTTAATGTTTTATGATTTGATATGAAACTGCCACTGAAAACTAGCCCAAGAAAGTGGAAAAATGTGGCCTTACTTATTTTATGAGATAAGTTAAAAACAAGACACATCATAGCTTTTGTGCAAGGTTGGGGCCCCATGTTGTGACATGTCACCCTTTTAGTTTTTTCAAGAAGTGTGTGCACACCAGTGTCAATAGGGTCTCTTGTCTACACAACCATACTCTATCTGCACTTGGTATTTAATGCTTCTTTGCACTTCTGGTTGGATGTCAACTGCATTTCACTGGCTTTGTACCAACTGCCAACAAGGGTCTTCTCTCTGTGGCCTGCACCCGCCTCAAGCAAAGAGGCGATAGAGCTTTTGCGGTAGCAGCCCCACGTCTGTGGAATTGTCTGCCCCCAGATGTTAGACTGTCTCCCTCCATCACCACTTTTAAATCAAGACTAAAGACCCACCTTTACTCCTTGGCCTTCCCTGCTTCCTAGCTGTCCATCTCTCTCTTCTCTTCTTTATATTCAAGTGTCTTCTGTACTGTTGCTATTTATTTGTTCAGGGCTGTCTATTTGTCTATTGTATTTCTGTATTTGTCTTGCTTACTTTCTCTGTGCTTGCCTTTTATATTTTGCTTGTTCTGATTTGCTTTTATTTTCTATTTTTAGCCATATCCTCTGTACAGCACTTTGGTCAATGGTATTTTGTATGTGTTCATAGCTATAACACAGAATATGCTGTGGCTGTACAAAAATCATCAACAATGGTCTAGATTGCTGGCACTCTAGGACAAAGCTCCCGAAAACAGCTTGGCATTCAATGAGTTAAAATGATTACAAATCCCCCCTTTGGCGGCCCTCAGGTCAATGTTGGGTTCCTGAATTGGCCCTCATCAATCAAAACTTTGAGAACCCCTGACATACATGTAGTGGTTACTGATTTATTAAATCCTCCAACCCTATAGTTGTGCTTTAAATTATTCTGGTTAAGCTCTATGCTGCTTTACTGTTACTGAGGCCTGGTAGGATCCTCAGAGGAGAGATTTCACAGGGAATGTTAAAGTATGGAAACACTCTCTCAGTGAAAGTGTGTGTGAGAGTGTGTATGTGTGTGTTATTATCAGGGTCAGAGAATGACAGCTCTCCTCTGTCCCAGTCCAGCTGCACTCTGATCCTCTGGAGTTTCTGCTGCACTGTGAGTAGAGTGGAGGGCTGTGGTGCAGCACCTACTCCATATTCACCATCATGATGCCACACAGTCCACTCTCCACTCACATCATCATCATATTCTCCCTTCCTCTGGGTCGACTCTGCCTTCACACCCACATACCACCATGTGTTCTCTCCAACCTCCACATCCCAGCAGTGAGTCCCTGAGTTAAAGCCCTCAGAGCCCAGGACATTGGCATACTCATCAAATCTCTCTGGGTTGTCAGGAAGCTGCTGCTCCTCATCAACACATCTCACACTGGTCAGATCCTCAGACAGGATGAGTCGTGGGTGTGCAGTGTTGGGATCCATTGTCACAGGAGCTGCAGAGAGAAAGAACACACACATGAGCTGTGATGTGAGGGATGTGTGATGAGGATGTGAATGATGGTCATTATCAATAGGGCTGAGTGATGTGTGATGAGGATGTGAATGATGGTCATTATCAATAGGGCTGAGTGATGTGTGATGAGGATGTGAATGATGGTCATTATCAATAGGGCTGGTACCAAGTATAATGACACCTGTAACTGGGCAGTTGTAGTTTATTTCTGTAACTTACATGAAATTGATTATCTCTAGAAGGAAGTGTGAGTACAAGGTTTTTTGTGAGAGGGGGATCATAGAGATGTGGAGTAGATGTTCCCACTGAACTGGGAATGACCTCCATCCATCATCCATCCATCAGGCCTACCATGCACTGTAGTTATCATGTGATGTTTGTGTGTGTGTGTGTGTGTGTGTGTGTCACTGTGTACTCAATGTACTGAACAATCTCCTGCATCTTCTCTTCGTGTGTGTGTGTGTGTGTGTGTGTGTGTGTGTGTGTGTGTGTGTGTGTGTGTGTGTGTGTGACTGTACTTACTGTATTGAACAATGTCCTGAATCTTCTCCCAGACACTGAACTTCAGGTTGCCCAGGTGCTTTGCCACATTGATCAGAGCTCCTGAAACCCTCTCTGGATCCTGCAGTGTGCATTGGGCTCTGGAATAACATTCAGGAGTCAGTGCTGCTGTGGTTTTGGGTTCAGAACTACAGAGAAGAGAGAGACAGGAGGCAGATCACTCACCTTTCCACTGTGCTCTTGTAGTTCTGGAAAATAAGAAAAGAGAAAGTAGGTTAAACATGATTGCTATAATAAGGGTCTAAGGTCTTTTGCTACATCTTGGTCAATTTTGAATGTTCCTAAAGCACTGTTTTTATTTTTGTTACAGACAGACCAATTGACACAATACCGAAAAGATTCTAATCAAGCGCCTTGTGTCAGTGACCCACACTGTCCCTATATGTACAGTTACTCTATCTCTGCAACCTTATTTCCCTTTGGGTATGTTGTGATGCACCTCTCAGGTCTTGTCTTTAATTGTAGTTTGTCTTAAGGGGTGCTGTTTGTACCCTCTCTCTTGTGTCTTCGGCTAGCCAGCAAGCCTTGACATAAGGGTGGGGGTGTGTGACAGTGACCCACACTGTCACTATATTTATAGTTAATTATGACATGTTTTTTCATTGTAGGTGGTATGTTCCTTTGGCAGAGTGCACAGATTCTGTTAGTGTTTTTTCTGCCAGTGATAGTGTTATGATTTTAACTGCAGGTTCTTTGATTTAGTTTGTGTAGTTGCGCTGGAGTTCCAAAAGGGGCGTGTGCCCCTGGGTACCCAAATTGGCTGATTAGCCTAATAGGAGTAGGCCTGTTTTTTCAGTTAGTGGAGGTCACCTGATCACTTTAAATCCCTGGGGGGGGGGGGGGGGATTGCAAATGTTGTGCATACCTGACACTGAGTGTTTAGGAAGATTGTAGGCCTACGGTTATTTATAGTCAAATGTGTGACTCCACGTTTCATTGTATTTTGTTTAGTCATTGTTTTTTTGTAATTAATATAGGTTCCATTTCACAGGTGTTTTCGGAGTATATCCACTGATTCAATAAACCTATTTTACACCAAAATCTGTCTGCTTCTCCTGGACCACATAGTTACATTATCACACGCCTCAGAGGAAAGGTTATTCCTCCATCTGAACACCCCCCCCCCCCTAGTCAAATGTGCTATTGTTCAATTACAACTGGACTTAAGAGTTGTAGATCTAACACCCTTACAGCCAGGTGTGCTATTGTTAAAGGAGAATTCCGGTGTGATATTGACCTAAAGTGTGTTGAAACATGATACCGATTGTGAACGTATGTCTCATAGCCCATCTCGGCTTGTCCCCTGCACTCCAAAATCTGGCGCTAGTTAGCCGATGCTACCAACAGCTTTTTCAATTGTGGTGCTTCGGCATTGGGCTAGCCATGCAAATAAATCACTGTTTTACACCATTTACGAGGCTCAATGTATCTCCACACTTCATTGGTAGACTACCGAAGGCCCTGACATTTAAAACGAGACATTGAGAACTTTTAAAAAGCACTGGTAGTTTACTTACAAGACGATTTATACAGACAGTATCTTCATGAAGTTTAGCGTTTGCAGCCATCTTGAATTTAGTCACGATAAGTAGAGCGACGAGTAAGAATGAACAGGTATGATAAGGGATCAGATTTCAAAAATAATTCTGTAGAAATGCATGGATTCCAGTTTCTTCCAGTAGCAGCAACTGGAATCCATGCATTTCCACGGAATTATTTTTGGAAGTCTGAATCGTGACTAAATTCAAGATGGCTGCAAACGCTAAACTTCGTGAAGATACTGTCTGTATAAATCGTCTTGTAAGTAAACTACCAGTGCTTTTTAAAAGTTCTCAATGTCTCGTTTTAAATGTCAGGGCCTTCGATAGTCTACCAATGAAGTGTGGAGATACATTGAGCCTCGTAAATGGTGTAAAACAGTGATTTATTTGCATGGCTAGCCCGATGCCGAAGCACCACAATTGAAAAAGCTGTTGGTAGCATCGGCTAACTAGCGCCAGATTTTGGAGTGCAGGGGACAAGCCAAGATGGGCTATGAGACATACGTTCACACTCGGTATCATGTTTCAACACACTTTAGGACAATATCACACCGGAATTCTCCTTTAAATTATCACTGGAGTTAGAGTTAGAGATCTAACACCCTTACAGACACATGTGCTATTGTTAAATTATAACTGGACTTAGAGTTAGAGATCCAACACCCTTACAGACAGTGGATGGTTCCTACCTGCAGGAATGTGATGTCATCAGCTCCCATCTCCTCTTCTATGGCTCTGATTGTGTCTGAAAGAGATGAGATCTCTCTGCTCATCTTCTCAATCTTCTCCTTCATCATCTGACTCTTCTGCTCTTCTTCCTCCCTCAGTGCAGCTATCCTGGCTGCCTCTTCATCTCGTAGAAACTGGTGAAGCTTCACAAACTCCTCCTTGATCTGCTTTTCTGTGTTCTGGGTTTGAGTCTGAATAAGATTGTATGACAAAATCAATCATTCAATTTAACTACAGGTATGAGCAGATGTTTCAGTTACGTTGAAATGTTCCTTAACTTTAAATTATTTATTGATAACGTAATTATGCTTCTTTATTACATTATGCTGCATGTGTCACCTTAACATGAGCTGCCGTTTGGTCACAGATGAGTTTGACTTCTTCAAAGGTCTTCAGTTTCTTCTGTAAGGGCTGCAGTTTGATCTTGAGCTCTTCCTGGAAACAATGATCAACAATAATTTAGACTTGCCTACACCACACTACACTCTATAAACCAAGTTGCTTAATTTGTAAGGAGTCTAGGGTGAGGGTGGTGTGTGTGTGTGTGGGGGGGGGGGGGGGGGGGGTATCTATGCAGATACTGCATATTGCATAGAATAGAGACATAGAGGCAACATGGAGGCTACTACAAAGTGTACTAAAAAAAACGTTGGGTCACAATTAAACCATCATCATCACTTTGTTGTTGGTAATGACTATGACTATAAGAGACATTCGGAGTGGAAGTGGTGATTTGGAGGGATTTGAGGGGTTCCTTAAGTTTGCTGCTGTATTCTCAGTGAGAGTCAGAGTGTTGAGCATGGAGGAACCAGCGGGGAAAAGCCCACAACGCCCAACACACAAAAGAGCAGACACCTATGGCAAGCCGATTGAGCATTTATTCAGATATCTTGATATCAGGCATAATTGTCATGTACATGCAAGCCATTTCTGTCCACTAGTTAACTAGTGAGCCATTTCTGTGTGAACTAGTTAACTAGTGACAGACAAAATGCTCACTAGTTAACTAGTAAGGCCCAAATTCTCTCTAGTTAACTAGTTCATATGTTTCATATCTTACTAGTTAACTAGTAATGCTCAGCATGTTCACTAGTTAACTAGTGGACACTGAAATGTGCACTAGTTAACTAGTTTAAAGACTTCTATATTTTACTAGTCAACTAGTAAGGTACAAAAATGTTTACTAGCTGACTACTGAATGTCAAATTCCCACTTGTTAACTTCTACAGTATGTAATTTGGCCAGCCGCTTGGGCATTTATTCTGATATCTTGATATCAGGCCAACATGCAAGCCATTTTTGTCAACTAGTTAACTAGTGAGCCATGTTTGTGCACACTAGTTAACTAGTAACAGCATAAATGGCCACTAGTTAACTAGTGAACACATTTCAGCTTCACTAGTTAACTAGTGAGAGCCAGAAATGTCCACTAGTTAACTAGTAAAGGCCAAAATGCATACCAGTCAGCTAGTTGAAGGCTTTTGGGTTTCACTAGTTAACTAGTGACTGCCAAAAATGTGCACATGTTTACTAGTGAAGGCAAAACACCTCACTAGTTAACTAGTTGCAGTAGGTCAATGTCACTAGTTAACTAGTGAACCATAAATGGCTTACTAGCTAGCTAGGTGATGGCAGTAGTCTAACTAGTTAACTAGTTGATGCATCCTTTGTCCAAACTAGTTAACTAGTGAGGTCATAAATGTATACTAGTAAACTAGTTCAAGACAAAATTCACACTAGTCAACTAGTGGCGCAGAATTCAAATTAGGAGGCGGAGAATTCTGGAAATTGAGGCTTTCTATTGGCTCCCTATGTCCAAATAGAACATGACAACCAATCACAGCGCAGAATTTCACAAAATCCCACCCACAACATTTGCTTGTGGCACACAAGTTAACATGCTGGCCAAAGGAACTTTAACTAGTAAACTAGTGGCTTCAATGTGACACTTACATGTAAACTAGTGAAGGCAGAACTGCTCACTAGTTAACTAGTGAAGACACAAATGTCCACTAGTTAACTAGTGAGGTCTAAAAAGTGTCACTAGTTTACTAGTGTGCACCAAAACACCCACTAGTGAACTAGTCATGGCAATTTCCATTCGACTAGTTAACTAGTGAGGTGCAAAAAGTGTCACTAGTTTACTAGTGTGCCCAAAAATGCCCACTAGTTAACTAGTGAAGGCCATTCTAGCCCCACTAGTTAACTAGTGAGATGCCAAAATGCTCACTTGTTAACATGTAAAGGCCAAAATGCCCACTAGTTTACTAGTGAGGGTGTTGTGGGCCTTACTAGTTAACTAGTGGCATGCATATTTTGTTCATTAGTTAACTAGTTACACCTAAAAACACAAACAAGGTGACCGTTTTTGTCCACTAGTTAACTAGTGGAACAATTTAAGTCTTACTAGTTTGCATGTGTGGCAGTGAAGCAGCTCACTAGTTAACTAGTGCCTGAAACGATCATTATGCATATTCTAATGAGAGGGTGGGTAGAAGACTCCTATTGGGTATCATGTAAGAATCCTACCCAGTCTATATGTAAATTTACTGTTCATAGCCTCGCGATCAGGTCCTGATGGGTGCCCCTAGTGGCTAAAGTGACACACTGCTCTGCAACGGTACTTCAGTATAGATAGTAAAGCAGAGCCTGCAGTATGCAGTATCTCATATTCTGTCAAAATTGTTTTTAATAATAACAGGGAAACCCCATGCAAGGGATCGATTTTAATATTATTCTTTGTTTATTGTTGCTAGGCAACCACAGACATGTATCCATTCAGTCGCGCTTTTCTGATTAATAACTGAATAACAAAAGATTGTACACATTAACTGCACACATTAACTGCACATGGTTTCAAAAGTAATTTAAAGCTCAAGAAAAAAACTTCATGCACTTCTAAGGAATTGTAACCTGGTTTCCCACATGATGTCCTGCTGCTTAACCACTTGAGCTAGTCTTGCCACATCAGCAATGCTATCATCAATGTTCATGTTACTGAAATGTTTTGTTGCTAGTCAACCATATACAAATGCCTCCAGTTTTATTGCGATTTTCAGACTAATAACTGAAAAACTAAAGATTGTAGACATTAAAGAGGCCCTATGCAACAATTTTAGCAAAAATGACCTTAATTATGCAGGTTGAGAGTCATTGTGATGGTTCTACAACACTTTTTGGGTCGTTTGGTGGGTGCTTCGTCTCCCCCTAGTGCTTCTCCGCGGAAAAAACGAATATGCAACTTTCTGGTCGCGGTCCGAACACATCAGGATGTAACTCGGCGGAAATACTCGAAAATGTAGTCAGATTGTAGTTTCTAAGAAGACTGCAAAACGGACTCCGACTTGGCTTTTTTGCTGTTGGAAATGTAAGTAGCCTACCCTTGGGTGAACTTCGTTTTTGTAATGTGATTTGATAGTCTCTTGAACAATGTGTTTGCTCGACCGTTTTATTGTGAGCCCTATGTGTTTAGCTTGGTTTATTGATGGCTAGCTCACTAGCTAGTGGGGTTTAGCGTAGCAGTCACTTGCTACCGAAGCTGCAGGGGGAGCTACTGTATGTCGTGAAAAATGCGAGCCCAAAACCCAGAAACAGCGAAGGAATAACCAGACCTGCATAGGGCTTTTTGTAACTGAATGAAGATTACAGCAATACACCACAACTTTTTTATGCTTTATTTTTATGCTCAAACGATCTTAGTTTATAAAAGTTTGCTCTTAGAACAGCCTGGACGAAGTCAGCCATGTTTTCTAGGTTTCTGAGTCCTAAATGGACCAATCAAAATCCTTGTTCCGCCTTCTTCATTTGCATGCAAGTGCGACATTACGCACTAGTTAACTAGTTGCACAAAATGCCAGCCGTTTGTGTATTTATTCAAATTCCACTAGTTTACTAGTGTGAGGGGCATTTTTCTCCTGCTAGTTCATTATGGACAGTGTTTTGTCCTCACTAGCTAACATGTAAGGCTAAAAAAAAGCCCTCTATAAGCTAGTGAAAGGCATTAATAATGCAGATATGCTCACTACAGTAGTTAACTAGTAAGCATGTCCTGTTCCATTACTAGTAAACTAGTAAGGCCAAACATGTCAACTAGTTAACTAGTGAAGGCCAATGTGTCACTAGTTAACTAGTAAGAGTACCTTTTGCATTACTAGTGAACTAGATAGCTCCAAAAACAGCCACTAGTGTGTGTCTTGTGCGCACTAGTTAACTTGTGAGCTGCTTCACTGACACACATGCAAACTAGTGAGACTTAAATTGTTCCACTAGTTAACTAGTGGACAAAAACGGTCAGCTTGTTTGTGTTTTTAGGTGTAACTAGTTAACTAGTGAACAAAATATGCATGCCACTAGTTAACTAGTAAGGCCCACAACACCCTCACTAGTAAACTAGTGGGTATTTTGGCCTTTACATGTTAACAAGTGACCATTTTGGCATCTCACTAGTTAACTAGTGGGGCTGAAATGGCCTTCACTAGTTAACTAGTGGGCATTTTGGGGCACACTAGTAAACTAGTGACACTTTTTGCACCTCACTAGTTAACTAGTCGAATGGAAATTGCCATCACTAGTTCACTAGTGGGTGTTTTGGTGCACACTAGTAAACTAGTGACACTTTTTAGACCTCACTAATTAACTAGTGGGCATTTGTGTCTTCACTAGTTAACTAGTGAGCAGTTCTGCCTTCACTAGTTTACATGTAAGTGTCACACTGAAGCCACTAGTTTACTAGCTAGAGTACCTTTGGCCAGCATGTTAACTTGTGTGCCACATGCAAATGTTGTGGGTGGGATTTCGTGAAATTCTGCACTGTGATTGGTTGTCATGTTCTATTTGGACATAGGGAGCCAATAGAAAGCCTCAATTTCCAGAATTCTCCGCCTCCTAATTTGAATTCTGCGCCACTAGTTGACTAGTGTGAATTTTGTCTTGAACTAGTTTACTAATATACATTTATGACCTCACTAGTTAACTAGTTTGGACAAATGATGCATCAACTAGTTAACTAGTGAGCCTACTGCCATCTCCTAGCTAGCTAGTAAGCCATTTATGGTTCACTAGTTTACTAGTGACATTGACCTGCAACTAGTTAACTAGTGAGGTGTTTTGCCTTCACTAGTAAACATCTAGTGCACATTTTTCTTCACTAGTGCACATTTTTGGCTGTCACTAGTTAACTAGTGAGACCCAAAAGCCTTCAACTAGCTGACTGGTATGCATTTTGGCCTTTACTAGTTAACTAGTAGACATTTCTGGCTCTCACTAGTTAACTAGTGAAGCTAAAATGTGTTCACTAGTTAACTAGTGAGCCTTTTGGCTCCCACTAGTGAACTAGTGTGCATATTTTGGCCCTCACTAGTTAACTAGTTCACAGAAACATGGCTCACTAGTTAACTAGTTGACAAAAATGGCTTACATGTACATGACAATTATGCCTGATATCAAGATATCAGAATAAATGCTCAATCGGCTTGCCATAGACACCGCCATCTGCTGTTATATTAAAGGAACTGCAGTACCTCCTGCCATAAATCATCCACACTGGGTAGGCTCACTGTATTACTTTATGTCCAGGGTAAAGAGATCAAGATTTGTTGTTGTTAATCTAGAGTACTACAGTACAGTGTCATATATCAGAGTAAGATTCTTTACCTTACGGTCAATTGCTGCTTCATCTATGGGACTAATGGTGTGATTTTTATGTTTCCTAGAGTCTCTACACACCAGACACACAGGCTGCTTATCCTCCAGACAGAATAGCTTGAGTTTCTCACTGTGCAGACTGCAGAGCACCTCAGACACTGCTGAAGCTCTCTGACTTCCCTCCTGATCGAAGGTCTCACACAGGTTCCTTAATGCCATGTTAAGGGGATATTCTTCTTTTGAGCACTTCCTCCTGCAGTAGGGACATTCTCTGTGTCCTTTACTCTCCCAGAACTGCTGCAGACAGGTTTTACACACACTGTGAGTGCAGGTCAACAACACGGGATCCTTGAAGATGTCACAGCACACAGCACATGTGAGATCCTCTTCCAGTTTAGAAGCCATTTTGTCTCCACACTAAACTCTCTCTCCTCTGAAAGCAATTTCACCAGCTTCACTTTCACTTTCAGCAGCAGCCTGAGTTTGAGTCCATCTCTCAAAAGAATTGCAAAACACTATATTTCAAAATGTTTCTAACAAAAGTACACGAGTCCGCCTAGCAAAGAACAGAGAACCAACCCGTCACTCAACTTTACTTCCTGCTCTGGTGCCTGTCAGACAGAGGGAGGGACTATTGTAAAGAAGGATTCTGATTGGCCAGCCTTATTGTTGGCAGACCAGTTCCCCTATCACACCTACCTCAGACTCCACTGGAGTTCAGGTCAAAGTCCCAGTTGTGATCGTGAACTGTACCTGCCAGAGACACAGGGACTGACCCCAGATCAGTGGATTAGGCTCTCTCTACATTGAAATGTTCAGTTTAAAAGTAGGCAGGCAAGACTTTCCATGTGTGATTTGTGCAAATAACTAGCGAACATGATGAAACTAATAACCTGGGACACATGCTCACACAACAATGTATTATTAATGTCAAAAAATAATCTTACTCACTGGTAAGATAGGAAGTCAAGATATAGGACATTATCCTACATAATTGTCATTCAATGCAGACATGCACTAGACACATACCATAATGCTCTTTTCATGAGATTTGTTTGTTTTTAAATCACACACACAAGGTTTGAGTAAATTATTGATCTGTTCCGATCTAAAATATAACACTATGCAAAGGGAAGTAGGAAATATGGTTATGGTTATGGCAGACACTTTCATCCAAAGTGACTTATCATAAAAATGTGTTTTTTAACCGATTTGATGGTGCCCCCCCCACTTTCATCCCAGACCCAGTTCACCAGAGTCCAGACCAGTCGGTGCTACTCCCCCCCCCCCGTCTCCCTCCACTGGGGCCCCACTGTCACCAGTTACCACCCCCCCCCCCACACACACACACACTACCCTACCCCCTTACACTATATGCACCCCCCCCCCCCACACACACACACACTACCCCCTTACACTATATGCACCCCCCCCCCCCACACACACACACTACCCCCTTACACTATATGTACTTCCCCCCCCCCCACACACACACACTACCCTACCCCCTTACACTATATGCACCCCCCCCACACACACACACACTACCCCCTTACACTATATGCATCTCCCACACACACACACTACCCCCTTACACTATATGCACCCCCCCCCCCCCCACACACACACTACCCCCTTACACTATATGTACCCCCCCCCCCACACACACACACTACCCCCTTACACTATATGCATCCCCCCCCCCCACACACACACTACCCCCTTACACTATATGCATCCCCCCCACACACACACACACTACTGTTTTGCCCCCTGCAGGTAACCCCCAGAACCTAGTCAACGTCAGCCGCTTCTCAGCTCAGACGTAACCCCAGGCCTAGGCAGTTAAGACCCACGATACCCTCCTTGAGGTTATTGTAGATAGCAGGGACCTACTGTCGAGCGAAGTCGCATGTCTTCCCTCTGCGGCGCAGATAACCCTTTTGCTCCTATATTTAAATATCCCCCTTGGAAGCTGATCAGGCTTCCGTGGTGGGCTTATTGAGTTGTTTATGAAATAAGGAGCAACTACGCCTAGGTCTCGAACAGTTGGCTATCGTGCGAAGATGTTTGACCCTAGAGTTTATCTAGAGACACAGGTTATAGGCTACTTCTTGCTCAGGTTTTATAAGGATGGAGATTTGGTTACCGTCCTTCAGTATGAAGTCACGCTGACCTAAGTCTTAGAAAAGACAGATGAATAACCACAGAAGAGACAAGTTATCTTACCCTCCTGCTGGAATTCGTAGAAAGACCAAGAAAAGACAAAAATACTGCTTGAAGAATTAGATGCCAAGGTTAAATAAGTTCTTTACTTTTCAGCACTTTGGTGATGTTAACAAAATGCGGCGTAATATCCACTTGCAGGTTACAATGTTGTAAAAAATGGAAAAAGAGTAAATCCACAACATAGGTAAATAGTAAATCCACAAATGGAGAAGAGATTACAATAAAAATGGTAAATCCACAAATGGGGAAAAAGAGATTACAATAAAAATGGTACATCCACAAATGGAGAAAAACAGAATATAAGGATAAAAGTAAGTCCTCAAAAAGGGGAAAAAGTCAGCTGATTGTCTTCTGCAGTCACTCTCTGTCGGAGTAGCAGGTCTGATATCTGCAACAGGTTCCACGGAGTTTCGGTCCGCGATTCAGCCTGGCACGACGTCCAACACTTTGCTTCTCAACGAATTTCGGAGGACGAATTCTAACAACCGCACACGACATCATAAAGCAAAAACCCAACGAGTTGAAGGAAGGAAAAAAAGAAGAAGCAGCCCCGATCATTTGGTTCGGCCCCTATTTATACTAGGTAGACTTGACCTCCCCCACACATTCCTAAGGCAAATCAATCTTTCTTTCCCACGACAGTTTACCTTCTAGAAGGTTCCCACGATAGCTTGGGAACATAACTGGGAATATTCTCAGAATTGCTTGAGAATATAGCTGGGAATATTCTCACAATGGCTAATACATCCTAGAAGTCACTGATCTTAACCAACAATTTAAAATGACACACATTAGGCCTACTTCTCCGGGTTACATTTCGGAGATGCAACATTACATTCAGTAATTATGGTTTAGATAGTTTACAGAGGTTACACAAACAGTTTACATTCAACAACAATTATGACAATGTGACACATTACATTTAACAACATACACTTTTACAATCATCAAGAGAGATTGGTTACATTCTTACAGGTTACAAACACTTATGGCATTAACTCTTCACACAATGCAATCTGAATACATTCATTTAAACAGTTTAAGGCACTTTACCCATTTCACAGTTTGAGACATACAATTCTTTACATGCATAATTCCCTAGACTTTACAAGGTCAGGCTACTAAAATCGCATTTTATTATTTATTATGAGGTCATTGTTTGCAATTATGATTCATTTTCCATTCTTTTATTCACATTTCAATAATCATCAAGTATTCCTGAGGTCAGGGTAATCTGGTTCAGTAATCCAGCACATTGTTCAACATCTGTTTCAACACATTCATTCACTTCCACACTTTCAGGTGATCTTAATTCAAGAGTAGGTTGCAAGGTCATTGGTTTAACATTACGATTCAATTCCTGGTCAGTTTCTTTCCTAATTTGTCTAATCATATTTTCTAGATCAGAGAGATTACCTTGATAGCTAGCGCTGAATCTAGCCTTTCTGCGTTTTCGCCTTGTAAGACGTATTGGTTTTGTGCTATCGCTCTGTGGTCCATACGGTTGGTGTTCTGGCAACACGTCACTACCCCCTTACACTATATGCACCCCCCCCCACACACACACACACACACTATATCCACCCCCCCCCCACACACACACTACCCCTTTACACTATATGCATCCCCCCCCCCACACACACACTATATGCATCCCGCCCCCACACACACACACACACTATATGCACACCCCCCCCCCCCACACACACACTACCCCTTTACACTATATGCATCCCCCCCCCCCACACACACACTATATGCACCCCCCCCCACACACACACACACACTATATGCACACCCCCCCCCCCCCCACACACACACACACACACTACCCCTTTTACACTATATGCATCCCCCCCCACACACACACTATATGCATCCCCCCCCACACACACACACTACACTACCCCCTTACACTATATGCACCCCCCCCCCCACACACTACCCCTTACACTATATGCATCCCCGCCCCCACACACACACACACTACCCCCTTACACTATATGCACCCCCCCCCACACACTACCCCCTTACACTACATGCACCCCCCCCCCACACACACACACACACTACCCCCTTACATATGGCATATAATCGATGCTCTCTCCCACCGCCCAGCCTTCATGAGTCTCGCCACAGCCCCCCTCTCCCCAGCCTCTCCATAACAGCAGAACAGGGGAGAGATGTGCTTAGGAACACAAAAGCAGGAAAGGCTACGGGCCCTGGTGGTATCAGCTCCAGGCTGCTCAGGGACTGTGCAGATCAACTGTGCAGGGTCTTTGCACATATTTAACTTTAGCCTCAGGCTGGAGAAGGTCCCAACCCCGTGGAAGACCTCCTGTGTGGTTCCTGTCCCCAAGACGGCGCACGATAAGGAGCCCAACCAGTTCAGGCCGGTAGCCCTGACATCCCATCTGATGAAGAGCATGGAGGGGATCCTTCCCATCTGATGAAGAGCATGTAGAGGATCATTCCCATCTGATGAAGAGCATGGAGGGGATGATGAAGAGCATGGAGGGGATCATTCCCATCTGATGAAGAGCATGGAGAGGATCATTCCCATCTGATGAAGAGCATGGAGGGGATCATTCCCATCTGATGAAGAGCATGGAGGGGATCATGCCCATCTGATGAAGAGCATGTAGAGGATCATTCCCATCTGATGAAGAGCATGGAGAGGAGCATGGAGAGGATCATTCCCATCTGATGAAGAGCATGGAGAGGATCATTCCCATCTGATGAAGAGCATGGAGAGGATCATTCCCATCTGATGAAGAGCATGGAGGGGATCCTTCTAAACCACCTTCGATGCCTGGTGAGCAGTGAGATGGACCCACTCCAGTTCGCATAGCGACCAGGTGTTGGTGTGGAGGACATGATCATCTTCCTGCTCCACGGTCCCTCTCTCACCTGGAGAACACTGGGGGCTCTGTGAGAGTTGTGTTGTTTACTTCTCCAGTGCTTTCAACACAATTCAGCAGCACTGTTGAGGATGAAGATGGAACGAGGTGGGTGGACTGGGACCTGGCTGCATGTAACACCACCTTACTAACAGACCGCAGTATGTGAGACTACGTGACTGTGAGTCGGATGTGGTAATCTGCAGCACAGGGGTCCCACAAGGTACAGTACTCTCCCCCTTTCTCTTCATCTTGTACAAATCGAACTTCAGATACCACACTGTCAAAAGTAAATCTTTGGTTCAGTGTAAAGAAATTGAAGTAATCAATCACAAAGGCTATTCGACATTGACTCAACATTTAAAAAACAATCAGTTTAAACTTATTCTTAAACTCTATGCAAACTGTTTTCTTAAGTTGGCCCAATTTAAAAATATAGCCGCAAGCGGCAATGGCGGGCCCGAGCACCTGCGGGCCGCAACTTGTGACATGTCGGAATCCGACAAAGCACCGACGTGGTGCGTTTGTGAAATGTACATATTTGATGCGTGTGCTATTTGCTTTTGTATTTTATTTTCTGCCACATTTACTCGCTTGGCCAGGTGGGGGCGAAATGCAAGGCAGGCCCATTGGGTGTCATCATAATCATAATATATATTAACCTGAGAAATTTCAGACCATTCATTTTAAGCAAAGAACATTTCTGATACACTTTTTGGTTGGCCAGATGGTGGCGCTATGTTAGACATGGAAATTAGACATGTGAATATCATCACAATAATGATATCCAAAATTTGTGTAAACTTTCAGATCAATCACTTAAGGCATTGTCCATTTCTGGCACATTTCCTGCTTGACCAGGTGGTGGCGCTATGCCAAGCAGGCCCATTGGGTGTCTGGATATCATCATAATCATAATATCTATTAACCTGAGAAGTTTCAGACCATTTATTCAAAGCATAGAGCATTTCTGACACATTTCCTGCTTGGCCAGGTGGTGGCGCTATGCCAGGCAGGCCCATTGGGTGTCTGGATATCATCATAATCATGATATCTATTAACCTGAGAAGTTTCAGACCATTCATTCAATGCACTGTGATTTATGACACATTTCCTGTTTATGTGGTGAGATATTAAAATCATATTAAATATATTACAACATTCAAAAATCCATTCACAATTTAACATCAGCGACATCTTGGCATAATGTTTGCCAAATTTCAAATGAATCTGACAAACTGTCTAGGAGGAGTATGTTCAAATTGATCATGTGACATCAGTATAATTGTCATTCTTTCTGTTGCCAGTTGGTGGCGCTATGCCAAACATGCATTATGGGCATGTGAATATTATCATTAACATGGTCTTCAATGACCTGTGAAATTTAAAACATTTCAAGCCATGCATGGTGAATAATGACACATTTATTGTTTATGTGGAAGGGTATTAAAATTAATAATTTCGCCATTTCATCAAATTACAACATATCAAAAAAAAACTCCACAATTTATAATCAGGAACATCTCGGCATCATGTATACCAACTTTGACATGAATCGGATCAACCGTCTAGGAGGAGTATGTTAAAATTGATCATGTCCACAACACACAAAATCTCAATTACCTCACTTCCTGTGGGCGTGGCTAATGGCATGTTAATACAAAAGTTGTTTGTTTTTGGGAGTTACATACACCCACCAAATTTGGTGTGTTTATCTAAAACTATATGCCAACGACAAGTCACTGTGACGTAAGGGGGCGCTATGGAGGTTCTGGGCAACGCCCGGTGCCAAGCTTTTATCCCTGTATATTCACTGTACCACTTGATGTGTGTGCTAAATTTCATGCGTTTTCGACCATGTTAACCACCTCAAAATCTATGCCAACCACGGGATCAGTCACCTAAGGGGGCGCTAGAGAGTCTCTGGGCCACACCCGAGGTCAAGCTCTTGTACCTAACTGCGTTGCGTGACACCTGACGCGTGTGCCAAATTTCAAGTATTTTCGACCATGTTAACCACCTCAAAAACAGGAAAGCAAAAAAGTGGAATAACAATAATAATAATAAATATAGCCGCAAGCGGCAATGGCGGGCCCGAGCACCTGCGGGACGCAACCCGTGACATGTCAGAATCCAACAAAGCACCGAAGTGGTGAGTTTCTGAAATGTACATATTTGATGCGTGTGCTATTTATTTTTGCATTTTATTTTCTGCCACATTTACTCGCTTGGCCAGGTGGGGGCTTAATGCAAGGCAGGCCCATTGGGTGTCATCATATTCATAATATATATTAACCTGAGAAATTTCAGACCATTCATTTTAAGCAAAGAACATTTCTGATACACTTTTTGGTTGGCCAGATGGTGGCGCTATGTTAGTCATGAAAATTACACATGTGAATATCATCACAATAATGATATCCAAAATGTTTGTAAACTTTCAGATCAATCACTTAAGGTATTGTCCATTTCTGGCACATTTCCTGCTTGACCAGGTGGTGGCGCTATGCCAGGCAGGCCCATTGGGTGTCTGGATATCATCATAATCATAATATCTATTAACCTGAGAAGTTTCAGACCATTTATTCAATGCATTGAGCATTTCTGGCACATTTCCTGCTTGGCCAGATGGTGGCGCTATGCTAGGCCTGTGAATTACGCATGTGAATATCATCACAATAATGATATCCAATATTTTATAAAGTTTCAGATCAATCACTTAAGGCATTTTCCATTTCTGGCACATTTCCTGCTTGGCCAGGTGGTGGCGCTATGCCAGGCAGGCCCATTGGGTGTCTGGATATCATCATAATCATGATATCTATTAACCTGAGAAGTTTCAGACCATTCATTCAATGCACTTTGATTTATGACACATTTCCTGTTTATGTGGTGAGATATTAAAATCATATCAAATATATTACAACATTCAAAAATACCTTCACAATTTAACATCAGCGACATCTTGGCATAATGTTTGCCAAATTTCAAATGAATCTGGCAAACCGTCTAGGAGGAGTATGTTCAAATTGATCATGTGACATCAGTATAATTGTCATTCTTTCTGTTGCCAGTTGGTGGCGCTATGCCAAACATGCATTATGGGCATGTGAATATTATCATTAACATGGTCTTCAATGACCTGTGAAATTTAAAACATTTCAAGCCATGCATGGTGAATTATGACACATTTATTGTTTATGTGGAAGGGTATTAAAATTAATAATTTTGCCATTTCGTCAAATTACAACATATCGAAAAAAAACTTCACAATTTATAATCAGGAACATCTCGGCATCATGTATACCAACTTTGACATGAATCGGATCAACCGTCTAGGAGGAGTACGTTAAAATTGATCATGTCCACAACGCACAAAATCTCAATTACCTCACTTCATGTGGGCGTGGCTAATGGCATGTTAATACAAAAGTTGTTTGTTTTTGGGAGTTACATACACCCACCAAATTTGGTGTGTGTATCTAAAACTATATGCCAACCACAAGTCACTGTGACGTAAGGGGGCGCTATGGAGTTCCTGGGCAACGCCCGGTGCCAAGCTTTTATCCCTGTCTATTCACTGTACCACTTGATGTGTGTGCTAAATTTCATGCGTTTTCGATTATGTTAACCACCTCAAAATATTTGCCAACCACGGGATCAGTCACCTAAGGGGGCGCTAGCGAGTCCCTGGGCCACGCCCGGGGTCAAGCTCTTGTACCTAACTGCGATGCATGACACCTGACGTGTGTGCCAAATTTCAAGAGGTTTCGACCATGTTAACCACCTCAATAACAGGAAAGCAAAAAAGTGGAATAACAATAATAATAATAATAAATAATAATAATAATAATAATAATAATAATAATAATCCTTACAAAAACAATAGGGCCTTGCGCCCTTCGGTGCTCGGGCCCTAATAATAATAATAATCCTTACAAAAACAATAGGGCCTTGCGCCCTTCGGTGCTCGGGCCCTAAATACGGCTTGTCTTCATTCATTCAATGTAAATAATCCATTCTCATCAACCTGAAATACTTACAAATAAAAAATATTTAACCATTATTTGAAATTTATAACAAATTACATTCAAACAATAATTTAAATCTGTTTGACAAATTACACACTATTACATACATGTTATATATTGTAGTGATCTGGGCCTGGCTGTTGTGACTATGCTCCCGTGATGCTTTGCGTGTGCGTGTGTGTGTGTGTAATGTTGATGTTGGTTCTGGTGTGAGTAATGACGTTTACTTTGTCATGTATGTGTTAACTGGTATAGTCTTTCTTTATGTTGTACCTCATGTGTTTACCCCGTGTATTGTATGTGACTACCCTGTTTGTGTATCGTGCTTGTTTGATTGACCTCCTTGTGTTGCCTGTTTAAGTTCGTTCGTGTTTTTGATGCGTAACCATTAAAGACCATTTTGAGACAACCTTGCAGATTGTTACATTGGTGTCAGAAGTGGGATGACGACCCCTACTGGACGGGAGGAGAAAGCTGCAACTGATTACCTGGCGATGATGAGTTTCCTGCCAAGACGGCTCTTCGACAGCACGCTCGCCCATGGCCACCTGCTGAGCCAAGCAGACGGAGCCAGCCTGCAGCGTGACCGTGATGAAGAGACCCGCCCCCGGCCACAGGAGGAAACGAACCGGGCTGATGACAGCATCCCGCCACTTAAACCCGCTCCACACGGGAGCGATGGAAACCGGCCGGTCCTCGGTGCGACGGCGGCGGTAGAAGGGCGCCCCAGCGTAAAGTTGCCCCACTACAATGGCGAAAGGCCGCTGGCGACATACCTGGTACAGGTCCGGCTGGCAGCCGAGCTGAATGGCTGGTCGGCGGAGAGAACGGGCGTACAAGTGGCGTTGGCCCTGGAGGGGGAAGCGCTACAAGTATTAGAAGACCTGCCACCGGCGGAGCAAGTAAGCTGGACTGCAATCGAAGCAGCTCTGCAACGACGATTCGGCCAGAGAATCTTCATCAGCGATGCCAAAGAACAACTCGCTTCCAGACGGCGACACAAGGACGAGAGACTGGGCAAGTTCGCGGCTGACCTGCAGCTGTATGCCCGGCGGGGCTACCCAACGTACAGCCAGGGTCTACATGAAGAGATGGCACTGGAAGCGTTCGTGCGAGGCATCCACCCAGAGCGGCTAAAAGAACACCTCCGCCTGAGTGCCCCCAGCTCGCTGTCCGTGGCGCTCGCGGAAGCCGAACGGGTGGAAAACATCTTCCGCACAACAGAGTCGCGGCATTGCGCACGCCAGATATCGATGGAGGAAGACGGGGAGGAACTGGAGGTGACGCGGCAGACCACGGCACAGCCACCACAACGGCGCCCACGCGAGTGGAAGAGGCTGGCCAGCGGAGACGGATGCCACCGGTGTGGCGAGCCGGGGCACATCGCGTGGTACTGCCCAGCCCCGGCACCCCTCAAGCTCGCACCCCAGCAGTTACTAGAAGAAGGTGGCACGGCGGGAGGGGCTATGGATTGCATACGGCTGGGCCGGCTCGGCCAAACCAGAGGACTGTATGTGGACTGCACGCTAGATGGGACTCGGTGTCGCGCCTTGATCGATACTGGCTCCACCATCTCGCTTGTGCGCCCTGGTCTTTTACCCCACACGCTGGTAGCCAGACCCAGAGGCTGGGAAAAGACAAAAACGCGCATCACGACAGTTACCGGAGAGCGAGCGGAACTGTATGGACAAAAAGTGGTGTGCGTGTGCATCAACGGTGAGACGGCAAGCCGCCGGCTTTGGTTGGCTAGCATTCAGGATGATTGCATTCTCGGCCTGGACGTGCTAGAGAAATGGGGGGCTGTGGTGGACATTTCCCGGTTCACACTACACTTGGGGACGAGCAGCGTAGTGTTGCACACGGCAGGGAAAACAGAGCATGAAGTGCGGAGAGCTGGCGCGACGAAGAACTCTCCAACTCGCTTCACACAAGCCCGCGAAACTCAAGCCCGCGAAAACAACGGGTCTCATCCAGGTCCGCTTGCTGAGTCTCCGCCCCTCCCCACACAAGCCCGCGAAAACAACAGTTCTCATCCAGGTCCGCTCGCTGAGGCCGCCACTCCTCAGCTTACGCCCACCAGGGAGAAGCCAAGAGAGCGGGTTGAGCAAACACCCCTCTCCGCTCAGAGAGCGCGGCCCTCTTTAGAGACAAGGCAAGCCGTAAATGAACTCTGCACTCGTAGCTGTGAGGGGCTGAGTGAAGCACAGGGTAGCCAGGTGCGGAGACTACTAGCAGCGTACACCGATATCTTCGCTGCAAGAGATGAGGACTGCACCCGAACGAGCCTGGTCCAACACGATATCGACACCGGAAATGCTCGGCCCATCCGACTTCAGCCTCATCGCTTACCGTTCGCCAAACGACAAGCAGCTGAAGAAAAGATCGATCAAGGAAATGGCCGCGGCAGGAGTGATAGAGCCAAGCAGTAGTCCCTGGGCTGCGCCGGCTGTACTCGTCCGGAAGAAGGACGGCTCGTGGCGGTTCTGTGTTGACTATGCAACGGGCCAGCGAACTTCGAGCGACTGATGGAGCGCGTCCTGGCGGGCATTCCACGAACATGCTGCGTGGTTTACCTGGACGACATCCTGTGTCATGCAACGGACTTCACCGGTGCCATAGGACATCTGGAAAAGGTGTTCGACGCAATACGAGGAGCTGGGCTCAAACTGCACCCGAAAAAGTGCCACCTGTTCCGGAGGCAAACCGGGTTCCTGGGCCATGTCGTGGGGGCCGCCGGAGTGGCCACCGACCCAGCTAAGGTGGAGACGGTGAGGCGTTGGCCTGTTCCACGCGACGGTGCTGAGCTGCGGAGTTTCCTGGGCCTGGCGTCATATTACCGGCGTTTCATTCGGGACTTTGCTACAGTCGCCAGCCCGCTGCATCGATTGACGCACAAAGGCCAGCTCTTCGAGTGGACACGAGAGTGCGACGCGGCATTCCGGCGGCTGCGGAGGGCGCTATGCGAGGCCCCAGTGCTCGCCTTCCCTGACCCTCGACTGCCGTTTATCCTGGACACCGATGCCAGCGACGTGGGCGTCGGCGCCGTCCTCTCACAAGCAGGCGAGCAGGGCGAGCAAGTGGTCGCATACTTCAGCCGCTCACTGGACCGAGCGGAGAAGAATTACTGCGTGACACGCAGAGAACTGTTGGCTGTGGTGGTGGCAGTGCGCCATTTCCGAACCTACCTCTACGGCAAACGGTTCCTGCTGAGAACGGACCACGCGTCACTCACCTGGCTGCTGAACTTCAAAGAACCGGAGGGCCAGCTGGCTCGCTGGCTGGAGGCGCTCCAGGACTACGACATGGAGATTCGACACCGGGCGGGTCGCCTTCACGGCAACGCGGACGCCCTGTCCAGGCGTCCGTGTGCACAAGACCAGTGCCAACACTGCCACCGGAGGGAGGAGAGGAGTCTGGCCGCGGCTCAACCGGAGCCCGCTCGTCGGCTACAGGCTGCATCACCGCTGGCAGAGAGAGAGAGGGTCGCTGTTTTCAACGCTCACCAGCGTCGCGCCAACGAGAGGGTCAACGCTGTCCAACAGCACGCCAGCGAGAGACTCAACGCTCGCCAGCGCCGCGCCATCAAGAGAGCCACCGCTCGCCAGCTTCACGCCAGCGAAAGAGACAACGCACCGCAGCCCAACGCCACAACACAGCACTGCAGAGCGGCAGCTGAGGCCATGGACGCGCGGTCGCCGGTGGACGTGATGTCGAGGGAGGAGATCCGGAAGGCGCAATCGGAGGACGCCACGCTTGGCCGAGTGTGGTCATGGATCGAAGCCGGTCAGCGACCGCCATGGACTGGCGTATCCGCACTCGATCCAGAGACCAAAGCGATTTATTCACAGTGGCCGGGAATAGTAGCACGTCAAGGACTGTTGTATAGACACTGGCGAGCCCCCGATCGACAATCTGACATTTTCCAGTTGCTGGTTCCTGCTGGATTACGAGCCCGTGTACTGGAACAGGTACATGGGGCTGTGGGGGCGGCTCATTTCGGCATCGCAAAAACTCTTCGTCGGCTGAGAAGCCACTTCTATTGGCCGGGATGCAGGCTGGACGTTGAACTGCATGTTCACTGCTGTGACGCCTGCACAGCGAAGAAGGGCCCCACGCGACGCTCACACGCTCCGCTGCAGCAATACGCAGTCGGGGCTCCCATGGAGCGGGTAGCCGTCGATATCATGGGCCCACTGCCAGTCACAGAGCGGGGAAATCGCTACGTGCTCGTAGCTATGGACTATTTCACTAAGTGGCCGGAGGCGTATGCAGTGCCAGATCAGAGCGCCCACACGACAGCGGACAGACTGGTCACGGAGATGTTCTGCCGGTTCGGGGCACCGGAAGAGCTCCACAGCGACCAAGGGCGGAATTTCGAGGCGGAGGTGTTTGCTGAGGTTTGCCAGCGCATGGGCATCCGGAAAACGAGAACGACACCTCTGCATCCACAAAGCGACGGGCTGGTCGAACGGTTTAACCGGACGCTAGCAGTGCAGCTGGCCATATTGGCCGACCGCCGACAAAAGGACTGGGACTTACACTTGCCCCTGGTGCTCTGGGCATATCGCACAGCGGTGCAAGAGTCAACGAAATGCACACCGGCAGCTCTGATGTTCGGGCGAGAGCTACGCACGCCGGTGGACTTGGTGTTCGGTTCGCCTCCAGAAGCGGAGATTGGAGGTAAGCCAGGGCTGGAATACTACAAGCAGCTACGCGAGAGACTGAAGGGAGTACACGAGTTGGCCCGGCAGGCTATGAGTGAAGCTGGAATACGTCAAAAGCGAGCTTACGATACGCGCTGTCGCGGCCAGGAGTTCCAGACCAGCGATAAAGTGTGGGTGTACTGCCCGGAGAGAAAGAAAGGCATTTCCCCGAAACTCACTAGCCAGTGGGTCGGGCCGTGCGATGTCTTAGAGAAGCTGTCTGATGTGGTCTATCGTGTGAGACTGATTAAGCGTCGGAGAGTTGTGGCTCTCCACCGTGATCGACTGGCCCCGTATCGACCCCTGGCCTCAGCTGAGGGTCGTGGAGACTTTGACACTGACTCTGTGGAACTTGGTGACAATGGAGCTGTGGCTCTACCACCGGTCACCGTGCAGCCTTCACCAGAAGTCACTGCCGCGACAGCGGGGCGCCCACAACGCCAGCGTCGCGTCCCAGCCAGGCTCATGGACTGACGTAGGGTAAGACTTGAGTCAAGGGGACATGGACTAAGTCTCGGGGGGGCTGTGTAGTGATCTGGGCCTGGCTGTTGTGACTATGCTCCCGTGATGCTTTGCGTGTGCGTGTGTGTGTGTGTAATGTTGATGTTGGTTCTGGTGTGAGTAATGACGTTTACTTTGTCATGTATGTGTTAACTGGTATAGTCTTTCTTTATGTTGTACCTCATGTGTTTACCCCGTGTATTGTATGTGACTACCCTGTTTGTGTATCGTGCTTGTTTGATTGACCTCCCTTGTGTTGCCTGTTTAAGTTCGTTCGTGTTTTTGGTGCGTAACCATTAAAGACCATTTTGAGACAACCTTGCAGATTGTTACAATATTCTAAATGTATTTGATTGTGTTGAATAATCATCTCATATGATATAAAATATTGTTAGCACAATACAAAAATAAAATATTTACAATTTTACATGTTTCTTCAAATGATTTACTTTTTACAGTGAAGGCACCATTATTTGCACCACTGAACATTCAGGGAGTGGAGATTGAGGTGGTATCAGTCTATAAATAATGTACCTGGGTGTTCACCTGGACTGGACACAAAACATAGATGTCCTATACAAGAAGAACCAGAGTCGTCTCCATCTACTTAGAAGACTGAGGTCTTTCAGTGTGTGCAGGCCACTGGTAAGAACTTTTTACCACTCAGTTGTAGCTTCTGCACTTTTTTATGCCGTGGTCTATCGGGGAAGTAAGAGCTCTGAGAGGGACAGAAAGAGGCTAAACAAGCTGGTGAGGGGCGCTGGCTCTGTTATTGGCCGCTTTCTGGACTCCATTGAGGTGGTGGGCAAGAGTAGGATGTTGGATCATCCATCACGGCCAATTCTACTCTCCCCCTGTACTGGCCAGTGCTAAGCAGCTCTTTTAGCAACATACTGCTGCACCCATCTTGTAAGAAGGAACACTACCCAGCCGGCACACGACCGACCTTCAACGTTGAAATATAGGTGAAATAACGTCAGTTGTTGCGTCAATGTTGAAACAATGTTGAAACAATGTTTAATGCTAAATGGTTGTAAAAGGGTATGTAGACAAACATTGAAACAACGTTCAATGTTAAATGGTTGTAAAAAGGTCAAGAAAATCAATGTTGAATTATAGGTGAAATAATGTCAGTTGTTGTGTCAATGTTGAAACAATGTTGAAACACTGTTTTAATGCTAAATAGTTGTAAAATGTTGACAAATGGTTGTAAAATAAGAAATCAACGAAATCAGCATGGATATTAAACCAAATTGATTTGATAGCCTATCAAGAAAAGGAAAAGGAAAGAAAATGTTCATGGGAACAATCATGTTAATAATCATAATAGTAGGCTAGTAATAACAGCCCACTAGACTAGGCTAATGTTATTATTGTTTTGACACTTCTAATTAGTTTGGTAGCCATTTCAATGTAACAGTCTAAAATGCAGCGATTGTTTTTAACGGATGATTATCGCCTCTTGATAAGCGCATGCGCACACACAGCAACTCCCTTCCCCCACCCCTGACTGACTATTTTGAACTCCAGCCCACCAGTTACTTCAACCGTCACTGTTCTGTCATGCATCTGACTGCATGTGTAAGCTGTAGAAACTCTGCCGTTATCATATCCAAGGTAAGAATTACAGTACTTTTGTATGCCAATTGAAAACGGGAATTTATTCGAAATATATTGTTTTCATAATGGAATGTTAACCAAAGCTGTTAGTCATGTTAGGAATTAGCTAGCAATTAGCTAGCGAGCTAACTTTCCCAGATAGATACTAACTTCATTATTGTGTGGAATATCTGGAATGGTAGTTTATATCATATACCATATCTAGTTCTACTGTATCTGTCTGTGATGTCGCTATGAATGTAGAGTTTTAGTTTGAATGAAATATCAGGCGCAAGTAAGTTATAAAGCTAACTTAGCTACCATTAAAGTGGCTGTTACCATGCAGGCTAATGTTACAGACACATGAAGGTTGTTAATGTTAAGCAGCAGTAATAACGGTTACCTTGCGAACTTCAACATACATAATATACATGTATTGTTGCTATAACGTGTTAACTGGAAAAATGACCTGTAAAACAAATTAATAAAGTCATATATAAGTTATATCTATACCCACTGATTTAAGGAACTAAGGAACTGCAGTTTAGTATAGTCATGTTCATTAACAGACCTGTCATATAATAGATGTGAATGGGGGCAAGTATGATGGGTGGGCAATTTTCTGAATTTGAGAGGTCTCGTTATGAGGCTACATAATGCGCCTATTCAGTTCAATGCATTATGCTTATATATCGTTATGACCCTTTTTTTTGTTACTGTCAGTGAACAGCACTGAGTGGAAGTCAACATTTTCTTTATATCTAGTGATGGTGATCATGTCGTTAGTTCAGATAAGTAGGCTACTGGGTAAAATTAGTCGGAAGATCAGAATATAAAGCTTCATGATAGCTAGCTAGTGCTATGGGCTAACTTTCCAGTCCCACCTGTGAGCCACCCCTGTTGTTGCAAACCGCCGCCGATTAGGCTGGTCGCGTCTTCAGCATGAATATTTTCGATAACTACTCCTCGTGATTGATTGTCATTGACATCGTCAGGGTATGGCTTACCAAAGAGGGAGATAATAAGGGCAAGTCGCAGTTTGGCAGGTGCTTGTGTGGGCTGTGCCATCCCGATGGAAACTGCGGTGGAGAGCTGCTGTAACTTGGGAAGCGAGTGCGTTTTGGCCGCTGGTCGAGCTCACCCCGCGACCAGCAGATGATATGATCTATCTAGCTATCTATCTATCTCTATCTATCTCTATTTATCTATAATCTGCGCTATTTACTGCTGAACACTCCCTTACTCGTCTCTTTACTCCTCTCCTTACTCTCAAGGGTCTTAAGGTGGGCTTTGGTCTGTAGCCTCCCCAAGGTGACGTAATGCAATGCATTGTGGGGGAAAGGAGAATCACTTCAAACCGCTGTGAAATAGTACCTGCTTTTTCGTATTATATTCCGTTTTGTGATACCCAACAACATCAAATACAGTGGATAACAGTTTAAATGTTTATTACCAATAAGCAAATTGTGCAAATTCGTTGGAAAATGAACCCTGCAACACGGCCTTTAAAAAAGGTCCTCTTTATCAAAAGAAATGCACCGGACATTTCTAAGTGTACCCCAAACTTTATAATGGTTGTGTATACACATCTGCTTTACTTCTAACTATGGCACCTGACTTCGAGGCTGATAGTGTAGGTTTGCTTTTATTTGTCACACAAGCTGAGTAGTTTGCATTACAGGTGCTCCAAGAGATGTTGGGTAACGTCACTTCTGTTGATGTTCAAACAAAACCGAGAGCTAGCTCGCCCCTCCCTCCCCTGGCTAGAACAGTTTGTTATGTTTCATGGTCCAGACTAGACCAGGCCGTTTTTGGAGCCTGGGCTGTCCACAGAGACCACATTTTTTTTACATGGTATTGAGGGGACAGGCAACTAGCGGATGATAAGGTGAAATGTTTTAGTTTAGAAACCGCGTAACATTAGCTAGCTATGAACTTGCTAATTAGGGCGCCGCCAGAGCCCTTATTAGACATTCTCTGGCGCCGCTTACTTCACACAGTGTGACTGATGGACGTTATTTGGAAGTTCAGTGATCGGAATATCCCTGATTCAAATCCCAGAGAATGGCCACAGGCTTTTTCACCAGTTTTTGACAATAATGGTTTGTTGTTTCCTCTTTAGATGCTGTCTTCAGCGAACCACCCTGACCCGAATAATGGACACCATGGGAAGATATTTGAATTATGCACTGGAGAGGGTGGGTGGTGGTGGCTTTCGGAAGACACTCCCTGCTGTTGCTGAATGATGCCATCGGTATACATGCACCACATACACCTGAGTTTGGATAGATCATTTATGTTGTAAAACATAAAACAAAATAAAATAATGTAAAAAAATATATAAGTTGACTGGTTCTTGATGGAGGTGTTTATCATTTCTGTGTGTGATAGGCCTACTGCAAGTTGCATAGGCTAATAAAGGTAAAATGTTGAAGCAATGTTGCAATACCAACGTTTATTCAACGGTAATTTGTAGTTGAGGCTTTAACCATGTTGGATTTTACTGCGTTGTTTCAATGTTGCAATATATCATATTCAACAGTGATTCACTGTTGAGGCTTTCAACATGTGTTCACCTATGTTGAAACGGCGGATGTTGAAACAATGTTGCGATATCAACGTTGATTCGATTTGCAAATCCAACTCATAATTCAACGTTGATTCACCCTTGCTATATAACGTTTATTCACCGTTGAATCAATGTTGAAATGCCAGCAGGGTACACTATCTGCCATCAGGCTCTTTAACACCGCTGTCATGAAGCGCTGCACTGTTATTATTTAGGCTCTATAATACCACCATCATGAAGCGCTGCACTGTTATTATTTAGGCCAGGGGCGTCACTAGACCTTATTCACTGGGGCACGTGCCTTAGTAAAAGTCTCCAGTGCCCCAGTAAAATTCTAGCGCTGCTCTCGCTGGAAACGGCATTCATGAGCGCATCTCCGTGTCTGCTTTAATCATGGCTCGAGCCTGTCACTTACCAGCCAATAAAAAAAAAACAAGGAATAAAGAAAGCGGCCATAATAGCCAATCAGGAAATAGCACCTCTGTAGCTGGCTAAGATTGAACGCAACGACCAATGAAAATCGTTCACATGATTCGTCCGAGTGTTTCGTTGTACTGCACACACAGACCTAGCGTTCATGGGCTTCGTAAAAACCTTTCTCCGAGTGAAAACATCATCATTCCGCGTCATTCACGTCACTTAATGTGTGAGTCAGAGGTCGGAAACTGGGGCTAGATTTTGCTAACAGAGTTGCCCAGTTAGGGGCTCGTCATCACTTTTGTCGTCACGTTGTAGTTCGTTTGTAGTCCATGTGGCCTTTCATGTCCAACAGTTTTAATGTGAACTTGGGAATTTGCCCTTTTTATCACTTGAAAAGCTGCATATCTTTCTTTCACGAGCATCTTACACTATATTTTAAGCAAATACAGTTGTTTGTTTAGGATTAGTGAGTGTATGTTTTAACCTTTGTTGTGGCATCCGTGTTTGTCACACATTCGATGGCTAAGCACTTGAACACTTGCTGTCGGAAAAACAAAGTAGCCATGGGGGCGGTCCTTGTCATTCCGAGGTGCTCTGAATGCACCCATACACTGTGGAATCCGCTGAAGCTTGTTACATCACTTTGAGCATAGAGTATGTCGTCCCCTGTTTAATGTTACAACAAATTCACAACTTGTTTGACAGAAAAAATGACAAGTTGATCGCAGTTAGAGAGTGTTACCCATATAACTAGCATCTGTTTTTCTATGCTTAGCGTCATTGTAGCCTAAATTTAGCAACAGTTTACCAGCTTGTGCTCTCTCCCTCACACACACACTCACACCATGCGTAGGCTGCATTGCACACATGCGGACAATTAATAAGGATTTATAAGTATACTGTAGAGAGAGTCCTGTAAAAGTAGCCTATAGCCTACTGTTTGTGAAGCTGTCCCACTGTAAAACTAAACATAGCCTTCTGATAAACTATTCAGAGATGGACATCAGAAAATTCTTCCTGAACAGAGGCAGAGGGAGAGGAACAGTGAGGAGGATGAGGGAGGTATGATCATTTTGCCCACATTAACGGTAACATTAACATTTATGCTGGTAATAGCCAGTGCTGTGATTTGATCAATGGTTTAATGGCTTTGAGTTTGCTGCATTTGCAAATGTAGCCTATAATAATGTAGTGCCGAAGAGTAGTTAGGAGACGGGGAGGCTGAGATACCGTTCCAAACTCCGGTAATTTATTTCTCAATGGATGTACAGACTATAGGCACGGGCAGCAGGAGGTGTCCACTACAAAGCAACAAACTGATCTTGATAAACTAGCTCTCATTCACTCGTCATTCACTCTCATCGGCAGACAACACAACGCAACACAACTCACTCGCACGCAATTCACTTCTACTCTGACTAAACTTACTAGACGTCTTAGAACCCCCTATTCTATTCCCTCCCCTTATCAATCGCTAACCTATCCGAACCCCTAAATATTCCCTCCCGGACACCTCCCCCCAATCAAAACACATCAGAACTTATTGACACATTCTATGACACAGAAGGGAGAGGGAGACACAGACACTCTCGCACGCACACACACACACACACACACGCGCACACGCCGGGAAAACAGAAGACACAGGGGGACACAGGGGAAAGTCCAACACGGGGCAAATAGCCTCGGCGCTACACTGCCCCCCCCTTTAAGTTCCTCGCCCTCGAGGAAAGATGGCCTCATCAAAGCGTCGAGGCGGCCGAAGCCCTCTCCTGGGTCTCAGGCTATACGCAGGCTGATGTTGCTGGAGCCGCTGCGGTGATGTCTCCGGAAGCACAGCACCCAGGGGCGACACAGGAATGTCGTCCGGTGCTGCCGGTCTTCGGTGGGCGCGTGATCCCACGTCCGCGAGCCGGTGAGCTGAGCGCCTACGAGCCCTCTCCTCCCTGTGGTCGTCAGGCGCAGGCGAGAAGGAGCACGCTGCCGCTGGAAGGCCCTCACCTGCTGGTCTCCGCTGGGGCCGACGCCCGTGAGCCCTCTCCTCCCTGTGGTCGTCAGGCACAGGCGAGGAGGGGCATGCTGCCGATGGACGGCCCTCACCTGCTAGTCTCCGCTGGGGCCGACGCCCGTGGGCCCTCTCCTCCCTGTGGTCGTCAGGCACAGGCGAGGAGGAGCACTCTGCCGCTGGACGGCCCTCACCTGCTAGTCTCCGCAGGGGCCGACGCCCGTGGGCCCTCTCCCCCCTGTGGTCGTCAAGCGCAGGCGAAGCGGGGTTTGGCCAGCACAATCCCAAGCCTGGTTGAACCTGGTTGCCTCCAGGTCCACCTGGCGCTGCGTGTTCAGCTCCTCCAGGTGTTCCTGGAACACTCCCAGGGACCAGGGCAACGGGATGACAGACCTCGCCCTCCTCTGAGGTTCCCCACCCATCCCCTGGCGCTGCGTGTCCAGCTCCTCCAGGTTCAGGGCAGTTCACCCCAGGGGAACGACGCGGACTTCCACGGACAAAGGGATTACGATCCCCTCGGTACGGAGCCAGCCTATCACGGTGGAGGACCACACACCGCGCTCCAGGTCTTTTACGGATGCGATATGTCACCTCCCCAACTCTCTCTACCACGTACGCAGGCCCGTCCCACGCTGAGTCGAGCTTGGGCGACCGTCCTTTTTTTCGTTTTGGCCCATACACCCAGACCAACTCACCCACAGTAAAGTCACGTCCTGCACTATGGTGGTCATATGCTCTCTTCTGCCGATCTGCAGGTCCCAATCTCTCTGATCCTGCTGCACACACAAGGCTAGCTGTTCAGCAAGGGTGCGGTTGTACCTCTCGACAAGGCCGTCACTTTGAGGGTGGAGAGCAGTGGTTCGAGTCTTCCGAATGCCCATCCGCTGACAAAAATCTGCAAAGGTGCGGGACTCAAAGTTCCGCCCTTGATCCGTATGGAGTTCTGCAGGCACTCCGAACCGAGCAAACATGCCTCCAAGGAGCACCTCAGCTGTAGTACACGCGTCTTGATTGGACACAGCGTACGCCTCGGGCCACTTGGTGAAATAATCCACAGCCACAATGATGTAACGGTTTCCCCGGGGTGTCAACGGTAAGGGCCCCATCACATCCACAGCTATACGGTCCATCGGATAGCCTACCCTCCTCTGCTGAAGAGGAGCATGGGAACGGCCCACGGGACCCTTACGGGCAGTGCATGCGTCACACCGGCGGCAGTAGGACTCTACATCCCTCCTGCACGTGCTCCAATAGAACTGTTGCCGCACACGCTTCAGTGTCTTTTTCACCCCGAAGTGACCCACTCCAGGTTGCCCATGCATGGCTGCGAGGACCAATCCGCATCTAAACATCGGGACAACAGTCTGCCATTTAGGTAAACCTGTTGCAGGCTCCACCCAGCGTCTCTTCAGCACCCCGTCATGTAGGGCCAACCCATCCCGCATGGACCACAGGCCCCTCACTGTGAGTCCATGAGCAGCTACATCTTCCCAGGATGGGCGCTGTCCAGCCTCCACCCAGCTGATCACAACCTGGAGCTCTGGATCTTTACGTTGTTCGGTAGCCCAGGACATGTTGGAGGCCGGTAGTATGGCTCGGCACTGAATGGCTAGCAGTTCATCCTCTAACACGTCAGGCAACGTGCCCTCAGCGCTACCAGGTAGACGACTGCACTGTGGACACGCAGCTGAACAGCTCCTCCTGGACAGCCCATCAGCATTCTGGTGGTTTTCTCCCTTCCGGTGCTGAATCTCAAACTGAAACTCCTGTAGCTGTTCTATCCAACGGGCAACCTGACCCTCTGGCTCACGGAAAGAGAGGAGCCAACGCAGGGAGGCATGGTCAGTCCGGACCACGAAAGGAAGGCCACACAGGTAATGCTTGAAATGACGAACAGCTTCGACAACGGCTAACAGTTCTCTCCGGGTCACACAGTAGTTGCGTTCAGCTCTGTTGAAGGACCGACTGTAATACTCGATGACCCTCTCTCCATCTGCTGTCACCTGGGATAGGACGGCCCCGAGGCCTACATTGCTGGCATCCGTGTCCAGGATGAAAGGGAGCTTCGGGTCTGGCGCCACAAGAATTGGTGCACTACAAAGAGCCAGCTTCAGATTGACAAAAGCACGTTGTTGCTCAGGCCCCCAATGAAATTTCTGTTCCCTCCGAGACAACTGGTGGAGTGGGGCAGCCACAGTGGCAAAGCTTGGAACGAAGCGGCGGTAGTATGAAGCCAGACCCAAGAAAGACCTTAACTGTCGTAGGTTGCAGGGGGCTGGCCAGTCACGAACAGCTTCGGTCTTCCGGTGTTCAGTAGCAACCCCCTCTCCAGTCACGTGGTGTCCAAGGAAGGTGACAGCGCGTTGCATCAGACTGCATTTCTCTGGGTGTAGCTTCAGGCCGGCTTGGGCTATTCTTGTGATGACTGCATCTAGATGACGCAATGCAGACTCAAAGTCTTTGCCATGTACGAGCAGGTCATCAAGATACACAAGACACCTTTCTTTGGGAATTCCCTGCAGCACACGCTCCATCAGCCGCTCGAATGTTGCGGGCGCATTACAAAGCCCAAATGGCATGGTGTTAAACTGCCACAACCCTGTCCCCGTAGTGAACGCTGTCTTTGGTCTGGCATCAGCAGCGAGGGGCACCTGCCAGTAACCAGACCGGAGGTCCAACGACGAGAACCACTTCGACCCACCCACCTGATCCAGGGACTCGTCAATCCGGGGTAGTGGATATGAGTCCTTAACAGTCACCTCGTTGAGCCGCCGAAAGTCGATACAAAACCGCCAGCTGCCATCCTTTTTTGGGACCAATACAACCGGAGAAGCCCAGGGGCTGTCAGAGGGCTCGATGACTCCAGCAGCCTTCATTTCCTCCAGACACTGTTCTGCAGCCAGCTGTCGAGAATGGGGCAAGCGACGTGCACGTTGACGGATAGGGGTTGCATCACCAGTGTCAATGCTGTGCTGAATTAACGGGGTCCTACCAACATCACCGGGGGTTGCAGCAAAAACAGCACGATGATGGTCCAGCACAGCCCATAGCATCTGTTTTTGTGACTCATCAAGGCCTACGCTGTTGTCCTCCCACAACTGATGGATGATGTGTCTCTGTGTTGGTGCATCAGTGACCAGTGCTGGAGGCTCAGGTTCCACTACAGCAGGAAAGGGGCGTAGGGGAAGTGAAGTCTCGGACCCAGAGCAGGCTGCTGAAGACGGCACAGGAAGGTCTGGGGTAGTGGTTATGGTCTCAGGTGCTGGCGGGTCAGGATTCTCAGCCGCATGGAGCACGCCAACACAGTTTAACAGTGGTCGAAGGGGTGAGGGGCTGAAACAGATGGGCGCAGTGTTTGACTCTCCAAGTCTGAGGCATGCTGCCCCTAGGTCAATGACAGCCGCTGCAGCATGAAGGAAGTCAATGCCAAGGATACAGTGCTCAGGAAGTTCAGCAACCCAGACGCGTATGAAAAAGCATTGTCCAGCCACCTGGATCTCCGCCTCACACTGGCCGACCATTGGCACACGCTCGCCGGTGACGGTAGTTAAAGGGACACTGGGGGGTTGTAGTGCATGGTTCACTAACAAGCTGGGGTGGACTAGAGTGACGGTGGAACCAGTGTCTATTAAAGCTTTAACTGGATGACTTTTTACAAAAGCAGATACATGACAGCACTCGACTAGGCCACAATCAGATGAAACAACACTGACGGGAGACTCTACACTGCACACAGGACCAGGAGACACTCCCATTACTCCGGTCCCTTCCCGTTTCCCTGCTGTAAAGAGCCAACAGCTGAGTCCAGTGTGGTGCAGTCCCGGCGCAGGTGGCCTCTCTTGCCACAGCGCCAGCAGACGGCAGAGTCATGGTCAAAAGAGGTAGGCCTACGAGCAGATGGAGGATGGCTACCATCACCTGGATAAACGGCAAAGGCCCTAGGACGGCTACCCCAGCTGTTCGCGGTTCTTGCTGGCTGTTCGTCAAAAATCCCCTCAATGGCATGGGCCTGCTGAAGCGCCTCTTCGAGAGTGGTGGGTTGCTGCAGCCGCAGTTGTTGCCTAAGCCTCTCGGGTGTCAGACCACGAATAAATGCATCCAAGGTGAGGGCATCTCTCACTTCCACATTAAAAGATGGATAGCTGCACTGAGCTAAGTGCTGTAGGTCAGCCATGAAAACACCCAGTGTCTCCTTGTCCTGCCGCACACGTTCCTGGAACTGCTGACGGCGTGACACAGTGGGAGTGGTGTCACCGAACCGACGAGACAATGCCCTGTGTAGAACATCTGCTTGGGTCACCTGGCTGCCGCGGACGTCAAGAAAAACCTGCAGCGCATCCCCCTCCAATGCAGCTGCCAACTGCCCCACTCTATCCTCTTCACTCCAGCCATTAGAGTTAGCCATTAGCTCAAACTTTTCACGAAAGGCTTCATAAGAGGTACGGCCATCGTATCTGCCCAACTTCAGGAAACTTCTATTACGCACAGGTTCAGGTGCAACCAGAGGGGTCAGGGGGACAGAAGGCCCAGTCTCTGTGGCTGTAGCATGCCCGCCGGTAGAATGACTGACCCCCCAGTGAGGCCCAGTCACTGGGGAGTCAGCACACTGATGGGGTGAAGGTCGAGTGTCTGGCAACTGTGTGGTGTTCTCTCTATGTGTATAAAATAGACGGGTTGCCTCGTCGGAGCCTTTTTGCAGAGTGTTTGCCGCAATGCTAGTGTGTTCGGATGGGAAATTAGCATGCATGCTAAGGGGCTCAATATCAAGGAGCTGATGGGAGTTGCAGGCGTTTGGTATTGGACACATAAAACTGGGTGGTGTGGGAAGTGAAGGAGCAAAAAGTGCTTCTGTAGAAGAGGACTCGACTTTATTTAGAAGGCAATTGGGATGTGAATCAATTAAGCAAACAGTATTGCTGCTACCGGAGTAGCGACTAGCTTCTCCCGCTAGCCAGTTAGCTTCCGACAGCGCAGGGCAGCCACCACTAGCGCCGCTAGCCACTATTGGCGTACTAGCGAACCGGATGTTTTTATTGAATACTTTCCGGTTGATCTCTTCGCCGTTGCCAGTAGCAACAGGAAAACGAACGTGAGTGTCACTGTCAGGGGCACGAGCGTTAGAGTCAGGGCTTAATGAACATTCGGTTCGTAGTAATGGCAGAAAGGGGTTATTGTGAGACCATCTAGCAATAGCTCTCTGTCCCTCCGGACCTCGGTGGTCCTGCCCATGTCGGGGCACATCCTTATCAGGGTCCCTAGTCTGTCCAAGTAAAGGGAACGACCTTACCAGCCCAGCGATGTCATCCATTTTCGGCAGAGGTAACGATCCCACTTCCAGACACCAGTGTAGTGCCGAAGAGTAGTTAGGAGACGGGGAGGCTGAGATACCGTTCCAAACTCCGGTAATTTATTTCTCAATGGATGTACAGACTATAGGCACGGGCAGCAGGAGGTGTCCACTACAAAGCAACAAACTGATCTTGATAAACTAGCTCTCATTCACTCGTCATTCACTCTCATCGGCAGACAACACAACGCAACACAACTCACTCGCACGCAATTCACTTCTACTCTGACTAAACTTACTAGACGTCTTAGAACCCCCTATTCTATTCCCTCCCCTTATCAATCGCTAACCTATCCGAACCCCTAAATATTCCCTCCCGGACACCTCCCCCCAATCAAAACACATCAGAACTTATTGACACATTCTATGACACAGAAGGGAGAGGGAGACACAGACACTCTCGCACGCACACACACACACACACACACGCGCACACGCCGGGAAAACAGAAGACACAGGGGGACACAGGGGAAAGTCCAACACGGGGCAAATAGCCTCGGCGCTACAATAATATACACAGAATCAGAGTAGCCATCTGTGTAGATTATTATAGTCTACATTTGCAAATTATCACCAAAAGTCAGTATGAAGGCTTATAGGCTATTTAAGCTACAAAGAACTGCAGCATTGCCAGGATGTCTATAGGACCCTTGCCTGAGAGGGAAGTATATCTCAATTTTGACTAAAAATAAGCTTCCCTTGTGTTAGTAGGAAAGCCTATTAAATTCATGCAGTGAGTATAGGCCTACTTATGCCTATGTGTTTGGATGTTGCTGGATAGTGGCTGCTACAACAATTGAGGGAGAGAGTGCTGGAGGAAGAGGAGAAGAAGGTCAAAGAGAGGGAGAAGAGAGTGGAGAAAGAGCACAGGCTGGGCAGTCCAATACCAGGCAGGAGGAGGAGGAGAGAGACAGGCAAGAAACGGATGAGGACATGATGGGGGCTAGACGTAAAACTATTCAGAGTATGGAGGAGGATGTCTGTGACCTATGGGAGATATGTGATGGTCCAAATCAGGCTAGACATTTAGTTCATATTGCGCGCACAGTTCATTTTTTTTTTTTTAATGTTGGGGGCCTGTGCCCCAGCAAAGCTCTAGGTCTAGAATCGCCCCTGATTTAGGCTCTATAATACCACCATCATGAAGCGCTGCACTGTTATTATTTAAACTCTCTCTGTACTATTCTATTATTTTCTACATTTTATTTTTTAATTAATTTAATTTAATAATTGTTTAATATATTTATTAAAGTTTTATCTTATCTTATAATGCCAGTGTATGGAAAGGGAATATTACCGACTTGATTAAGCTTAATATGGGAATATGAAAATCCAGCACTGCATCAACCACATTTATTGGCACCCCTGGTAAAGATAAGTAAAATACAAAACAATCATCTCTTGGTGTTTATCTTAGTTTCACAATATAACCCAGGAGGAAAAGTCCAGTCTTGAAGGGAAGCAAATGTATTCTGAGAAGAAAAAGTAGAAATATAAATATTTGTTGATATAGCCTACTCCACAAAATATATAATACATTTCCTTTTTAAGACATTCCATCTGAGGGTGTTTTTGTTTGTGTGTGTTCACATATTTTGGGATGGGGGAACCAAATAATATGGGTGTCAGCTGCACATAGAAGAGGTGTGTGTGTGTGTGTGTGTGTGTGTGTGTGTGTGTGTGTGTGTGTGAGTCAAGTGACATATTATGGGATGGGGGACCATATGGGCGTCTGTGAGCTGCACACAGAGGCAGCTGAGGACCAGGAGGGGACGAGGGTGATGTGGGGACCTGGACACAACATGGGGCCTGATCAACCTGGACACAACATGGGCCTGATCAACCTGGACACAACATGGGGCCTGATCAACCTGGACACAACATGGGGCCTGATCAACCTGGACACAACATGGGGCCTGATCAACTGATCAACCTGGACACAACATGGGGCCTGATCAACCTGGACACAACATGGGGCCTGATCAACCTGGACACAACATGGGGCATGATCAACCATGGGGCCTGATCAACCTGGACACAACATGGGCATACCTGTCAACACTCCCGTTTTTCCCGGGTTTCTCCCGTATTTCAAGGTCATCTCCCAGCACCCTCCCGTTTTGTTATTTCTCCCGGAAAACTCCCGTAATTTGCATGGCCATCAAACTTCATTTTAAAATCATTGATCCATTCAGGTTGCCAGATTGTATATGAAATACACCCTACACATACACGATGACTTAGTTTCAATTTCAACCGTGTTGTCATAGGCTAAAACCTGGCAACCCAAAACCCAAATAAGGAAGCGGGTGCCGACTGCGCAGCCTGAGTCTTGTCGTAAGCAAGCGGGCTAGTTGAATGGCCTACTCCAGAACTAGCTGTTGTGAAATTGTTGGGAATTTAATTGATTAACACGTCACATAAACTGTTATTGAGTGTAGTTGATACACTGAACTTGTGCCCTCGGAACCAAATCTGACAGCAAGCAGCTTTGGAGTTTTGGAAGGTGGATACATAACTGGCATGCATAAGGTAATGGTAAGGTAAAAGCAACGACCGAAATGCAGTGTTGAAACACGTGTATGAAACGTATTAAATATGCAAACACAGATCCGGTATAAACACTGACCCACCCCCCCCCCACCCCCCTCCGAACATCACATCAAATGTTGATCAACCTGGACACAACATGGGGCCTGATCAGCCTGGACACAACATGGGGCCTGATCAACCTGGACACAACATGGGGCCTGATCAACTGATGAATCTGGTGCCGTCATGAGTGTGCCGTCACTTGCCCCGCACATCAGCGTCGACATAAAGACCCACACCACCTCATGGTCTAATGTCTTAAATGTATCTTTACACCTACTTCCTTATTTTTGAAATTGGCATCCATCTTGTCCCGCCCCCTCTCCATGCCCTGTTCATGCTGCTGCAGCTGATTGGCTCTTTTTCTCCCTCAAGTGGGCCTACTCAGCGGTGGCAAAGTGCTGTGTGGAGTTGTACTGAAAACAATGGAATCTGATGCAGTCGGACATGGAAAGTCCAGTGCAGCACACTCACATCACATCAGCACTCATGTGTGGAGGTCTTTACAGTGCAGCACACTCACATCACATCAGCACTCATGTGTGGAGGCCTTTACAGCGTCTGCAGTGCAGCACACTCACATCACATCAGCACTCATGTGTGGAGGCCTTTACAGTGCAGCACACTCACATCACATCAGCTCTCATGTGTGGAGGCCTTTACAGTGCAGCACACTCACATCACATCAGCACTCATGTGTGGAGGCCTTTACAGTGCAGCACACTCACATCACATCAGCACTCATGTGTGGAGGCCTTTACAGTGCAGCACACTCACATCACATCAGCACTCATGTGTGGAGGCCTTTACAGCGTCTGCAGTGCAGCACACTCACATCACATCAGCACTCATGTGTGGAGGCCTTTACAGCCTCTCCAGTGCACCGTTTGTCACTTTCTTTTACAAAGCAGGTGAAATTGATTCCCAACTGGACAGATTGATATCCCTGAAGTGTAATTGACTTGGTGTTATAATGTGATGATGAAGTCATGTGTTCCCTTTATTGTTTGAGCAGTGTAGGCTACATAGTGCACAAAATGCCTCCAGTCCTCCTGTCAATGAAAGCAAATGCAGCTTACGTCTTTCTAGCACAAAATCATGCCCAGAATGTGTTGTGCCCAGAATGTATAATGACTAGAATGTATAATGCCCAGAATGTGTAATGCCCAGAATGTGTAATGCCGAGAATGTGTAATGCCCAGAATGTATAATGTCCAGAATGTGTAATGCTCAGAATGTGTAATGCATCCAAAGTACATCCTGCTGCTCTTAGTGCCAGTACTACTTTCCAACATGACACAGGTTCTCACGTCCTTCATGCCATAATGCTAATACGAATAGTCCTATAGGACTATTTAATATTAAATATTACTTCAAATTAGACCTTTAAGGTTCAGAACTCAAACATACCCAGTTCATTTTCCATATCCATGGCTACCTGGTTTAGGTTAATCTTTTTTAGGATGAACAACACAATATTGTTAGAATTGTTCAGGGTGTATGCTTGTACAATTAGGTCTAGAGTGTCGTCAGAATCACTTTTCTCCAGATTGCCCCTTGGGATTTTGCCCAAGTCATTTAAATGGTGCTTGAACTTCTTGAACTGGGCGACTGTGAGCTTTCCCAGAGATTGTCTCAGTATATTCAAGATTGACTCCATCATAGTCTGGTATTTAAAATGAATATGCCATTGTTACATCAATGCATACAGTATGTCAATGGTTCGCATCATACAATTCAATAATATCAAGATTGGAGGGGAGGGGGGCTCACTTGGAGGTTTTCTTTCCTATTTTTTCGTACAGCACTAACTGAGGAACCAACAAAAACATTATTTGCTTCACTTGACAGTAGATGAGATGACATTGGCATATTATAATATATTCTGTAAACAAAGGCACCCATGCATAACTTGTCTTAAAGGTACCAACCTTTGCGCAAACTAACCACATTGTCAGTAAGGAAACAATTAATATAAATACATAAATTGAAAACAATAAACAAGTTTGACGAAGCCTACTCACAATAATAGTTCATGGCAGACTCTTATAAACTGACCGAATAATATGTCAACAACTCCATTTTGCCAGTCTTTCTTGAAGGAGGATTAGCCAGGTGATGCAAATCACCTTTTATATCTTACAGCCCTAGTATGCTAAATTGAACTCGGAAGATCCATTTCCACTTAACCATGAAACGCCTACACTAAACATTGTCTCAAAAGGGTTTTACAATGCCCCAAATCGCTTTAAAAATGGGAATAAATCACCCTGACAGGTAATGACAAAAACATATTGACTCATAAATCTAGATGATGCAGTCAGGCATAACTATGTGCACCATCAACATACGTCATGTACAATGCACAACTAATTATCAAAGTAGGATTCCTAAGCTGTTATCATCATGATATTCACAGCACTTTGAAATTTAGTTTTTTTTTTTTTACATTTTCCCAGAAGTGTTTTGAGAATTGCTTTAAAAAAGCTTAAACTGTTTACCATGTTGTTAGTCGCTTTGGCCAAAAATGCCAAATGTCAGCCAAATGTAATGTCAAAACTGTACAAAGAGGGCATTAGACAACTGCACCCTTGAAAACCTCTAGAAACTTGTAGTTATTCATTACACATGCACAAACATTCGAAAACTTTTGTGTGACCTAACATGCAAATGGGAATTTCTACTCATCTGTGTATTTTTTCATTCATATCTTTTTGCTTTATCTCTATAATTACATATCCTATTTAGGATTAAACCCTAATTCAGTTTCTGCCTCCTGAGTCTTTCTGGTGGACTAAGTAGACATAAAGAACACTGTACCTGATTACCGTGATCCACACGTCTGAGTGTTCTGAATCCTGTAACAATGTGACAGACAATTGTGGAGAAGAGCAATAAAGCAACTGCGACCTCTCTCAGATTTGTACTCTCACATCTGACTTCATCAAGTGAATTCTTATGTTGTAGAAGTCCAGGTTTATATAA